>NC_142932.1:73099028-73209028 GCF_046866305.1 Octopus bimaculoides | reverse complement strand
GACCACCATGAGGTAACCATATATTTCCTCTACAGCAAGACATCTATGCTTGTCTTTCTACCATACATGACACAAAGCCACTGCCCTCACTCTACACCTGCCACCCTCAAAGAGTCTTGTGTTGCAAGTTACTTGGTGACATTACTAGCACCAGATCTACAAAAAAAAAAAAAAAAAAAGCATCCAGTACATTCTGTAAAGTAGCTGGTATTAGGAAAGGCATCCAGTCATGGAAACCATACCAAAACAGATAACTGGAGACCAACACAGCCCTCAAGCTAGTGGAATGTCTATAGCCTGTTGAATGTCCATATTCCATGCTAGCATGGAATATGGATGTTAAATAATGGATGACGACTAGTAGTTCAATGAGCTGGTAATCCAACACTTTATATTTAATGAGCAGCTAATAAACAATTTACTACCCAGGCACATTGCTTCTACCTATATCTCTCGTTTGCTCACATTTGTAATCTTACTATAATAGGCGTTATGTCCGTTTGTCTGTCTGTTCCCACTTCTCGGTCAAATGGCTGGACCAATGGTCATGATGTTTTTCGGGATTACAAAGGAGATATTCAGGAAGATTTTAGAAAAAAAAAAAAAAAAGTGAAAAGTATGATTATTTTGTGGATATTGAGCTTTGTATTAATAAATCAGCTTTGATTTCTTTTGTTAAAATTCCGGCAACAAGGATTAACTCTGGATTTCCACCTCCATATAGTTCGTGAATTTAGAAGGTTTAGATTTGTGATACTATCCCTTTATTTCCCATTGTAGATGGGCAGATTTGCTATCTTACTATAGTGGGTGTTATGTTCATCTGTCTGTCCATCTCTTTGTCTGTTCCTTCTTCATGGCCAGACAGCTGGACCAATGGTTACGATATTTTTTGGGATGTGTGTCAGTATATAATGTGTCTGATTATATAGTGCTCATTGAAGTGTGTCAGTCTTGAGCAGGATTCGAAACGGCTAATTGAAGCAGCTGTTGTTTACATGTCTGTTTTGTCAATCAAAATAACCCATGGTTCCAGAACATTCAGACATTATTCGCATAGAACAGTGAGAGGTAAATCTTAGTTTGATTTTTTGCAACCCTAAAGATTCTGCTTGCACATTCACAGCAAACAAGGTACAGGGCCAGACTTTAGGTCGTGTAGGTATATTTTTACCCACTCCGATGTTTACACACAGCCAGTTATATGTTGCTATGAGTGGAGCAACAGACTCCAGTAATTTGAAAATTAGTGTCAACCAAACAGAAAATATCATCTACAAAGATACAAAGAAGTTTTGTAATCATATTGATATTATCGAAAGGAATATGATTCATAATTTAAATATGGAAATTTGTGAACTTCGAATGTATAAGAGTATAAAGAAGAATAAAATAGTGTAAACAACAAAAATAAAAGTATATCTAAATAGCATATTTTTCTTAATACTTTTTATGTAGTGGTTGAAGGAAGGTCTGGCTTTCGTTAGGAGTGGTTCACATAACGATTCATGATACAGAGGCTGGGAGCCTATTTCAGTTTGGGAGTGAATCGTCATCACATGTCACTTAGTCGCAAAAACATGTCATATAGCTGCTGTAGAATGATGTATCACCAACAATAATGTGATTTCTTTAAGATGTCACCCAGTAATCTATCAAGTCCATTTACACATTTCTCAGTACATACTGCTGTTATGATTTTCCTCCCTCATTTTATGCCTCCATCATAGATTTACTAGTATAACTTACAGGTATGGTGATGCAAACAAGAAAAATAGAACTCAAAATATGAGTATGTAAATAGTGATCATTGCCAGAGTAGCTGTGTGGCTTCCGTGCCGGTGGCATGTAAATAGCACCATTTGAGCGTGATTGTTACCAGTGTCGTCTTCCTGGCACATGAAAAGACATTCAAGCGAGATCGTTGCCAGTGCCGCTGGACTGGCTCTTGTGCAGGTGGCATGTAAAATACACCATTTTGAGCGTGGCCATTGCCAGTACTGCCTGACTGGCCTTCGTGCCGGTGGTACATAAAAGCACCCACTGCACTCTCGGAGTGGTTGGCATTAGGAAGGGCATCCAGCTGTAGAAACTCTGCCAAATCAGATTGGAGCCTGGTGTAGCCATTTGGTTCACTAGTCCTCAGTCAAATCGTCCAACCCATGCTAGCATGGAAAGTGGACGTTAAACGATGATGATGATGATTTAGTAGAAGCAACAGAGTGACTCAAGGCCTGAGTGTTTCATGCATTAGCACTTATCTAACTAGTCACAGGTTGAAGTGCTGATGGTTTATACAGCTGGTGAGAATTACATATGTATTTACTTATTGAACAATATAACAGGCAAACTATTTGAAAAATATGAACTATCCATGTGACATTGTTATGATTTAAAATTTGATCTAGAACAATCCAGAGGAAAATGCAATTTGCACCAGCCATATAAACCCACTCCCCTTCAACCTGTAGCTAGTTTGATAAGTGCTAATGCACAAAACTCTTGGACCTTGAGTCACTCTGTTACATCTGCTAAATACTAATAAAGATAATATAACTTACATAAACATCTGCTGTGCAAGATCTCCCTGGATTAAATCTTGTGCAAAAGTCACTATACTTGGGGCAGTCGAGTAATCTGTGATGGTCTGAAACAGAAAGTTGAAAGGGGAAAATAAAAGCATGTTAGCAGAAAAATTCAAATGACAATCTGACACCTAAATTCATTATTTTTTTTGTTTTTTTTTACAAATATCTTATGTAAATTTCATAATAATTGTGGATGTGAGTTTATTTGGAGTTTTAACCCTTTAACATTCAGATTAACTTACCAAATGTAAAGCTTGTTGTTTGTCCACATTTTTTAAAATTAATCATGTACTTTCTTGTAGCTTCAAGATTTTGAAAATGTGATAAAAGAAGTCTCATCATGTGTATATATGTGTGGATGTGCTTGTTGTGTCTACCCTTGTCTTGACATCATGTAATGACTGTAAGCAAGCATCACTGTCATACAAGCAGCATTTGTTTCCAATCTTCCACAAAAACATGCCTGACCATGGGAAAATATTACCTTTCTTGGAAACAGCTAAGGGTTGACAACATATGCTTAGGTTGTTGGAGCTGGGGCAGGGCTATAACAGAGGATACTTCTCTAAAAACCTGAAACCACACCGTTGATTGGAAAGCAAGCTTCTTAACCACACTGCCACCTATTTGGTTTATTCTCAATGAGAATATATTGGTCTATTATTTGATAAGCATTCAGGTGATAATTCTTCTAAAAACAGCCTTCTTAAGACCCTGTGTTAGACACTGATTAATTAAATCCAATAATCCCAACATCAGCTAATCTATCTTCAAAAACAAGATGGTATCAACCAAATTCCATCCATAATATAGTTCTATCTTCACTAGCAATCTTTAAATACTGAATATTTTTTTTTGTAATTTTCACTTGTTCCTCATTAATAACAAATAGGAAATGATTTTTAAGAAAACATTTCTGTGAACTTAATTCAAAGATTGCCATTATAATCTTGATGAGATGAAATTAAATAACTAATTAATCTCCTAAAATTGTAATAATTTCTAACATTTACTGACCTGAGTCTGACTTGAACGACGCTGTACAGGCGTGTTACCAGGAGTTCTCCGTCTGTGTTCGTCTTGGATTTCATTGTACATTGAAAGAATATATCCAGCAACGATCATCTAGAAAATAAAACAGTTTACAACATTTAGAACAAACTGAAGTGCCAATTACTCAACGAGTCAAATAAACCAAACATTTTAGTAAAGTTGAGCCACTAGGGGAGGCCTTGGTCTGTTAGAAATAGCAGCTAAATCTCCCTCAAATCTTTAAAAAAAAAGTACAGGTTGCATTATGTGGTCCTGGATCCCCAATAAACAGAAAGGGACAGGAGGGCTGTTATTGGAATATTTTTATTTAATGTCTGCTTGATGAGGGCTGACCTAGAACAAAACAACAAGAACAACGAGTATAAAGAACTTCAGTTATTTTGAGACAATGAAGGAACTAAAACCTTTGCAATCCTAGATTTCCTTGACCAGGGCAGACTTAGGGCTAAACAACAAGAACAAGTACTTTCGATGGTTCCTTCTCTCTTCTCACAATTCACTGGGTCCCAATCTCCCCTTAGAATCTTTCCAAGAACTATGGTCAGTAATACTTTAGGGAGGAACATTAGTTTATAAAACTATTTCCTTCTACAATTTGTACAAAACCAGGGCTTCTTAGATTTTTTAAACTGATACACCCAATTATAATTTAATTACTATTCACCTGCCAAATAAATAAATTTATTATATTAAAGTGTTGATACATTCCTGTGGTTTAACTGGCCATATCCGGTCAAAATATTCTACCTCTTTTATGATCAAACTGGCCAGATCCAACATCTCATATCTATTTTACAATATTATAGCAAAAATAAACCATTACATCACTGAAATCTTGCAGCCACAAGATAATGCAGGATTAATTCAAAACAATGTGATTAAGCATTACATTTGATAGAGTAATCTGAATGCTAAAGGGTTAAAAAATCTGTCATGCTGTGGAAAGGAGATGGTAAAAGTGTATGAGATAGAGATTCTAATGAACATTACTGGTACATTCACACCCACATATGACAATTAGGTGTGTATGAGAGAGAGTGGAGGATATGTATATGCGTGCATGCCATCAGTGTTCCTGTGGGTGCGTGTGTATGTGGAAGGTATCATGATGAACAATGAAGCTGAAATTAATAGGTAAAGAATGAGAATTGTTACTAAAAAAAGGCAAAATATAAACGATGATGATAGGCAAGAATATATTGCAGAAGCCCAAATGAGAAAACAGGCTAGAAGAGAAAAAAACATGGTTGAAGGGAATAGACAAAAGTTCCATGAAATTAAAGAATTATGAAAGAAATGACAGGATATTATTACTGAGGGGTGGAGCTGGGAGGTGTTTATAGTCAACACTGTACCACAAAATGGGCCATGACATTTTCACAGGTACTGCTAGTTAAATTTACCTGTGTTTAATACAACTTACATGAGACAAAAATATCAGTAAACTCTAATTACAAACAACACAGCTTTAATCACCCAACTGCATAAAGATCTGGTGTACTCAGTTATTCACAATATCAGTGACTGTATTAATCACATATTGGAAGTGATAAATTTCGTCTAAGCACGTGGCTGCAGGTACATACCATTGACAAAGCCCAAGGAATAACATTTGGCATTCTCACGAGCCACTGCTGGTACAATTTTTCAACTCTCTGATATATATTGTGTTTTTAAACACATCATGTCTATAAGAGATTTTATTTTGGACCAAAACCAAAGTGTCTTGCTTGTTAATGGTGTATATAATTTAAGAATGATACATAGACTGTTATTCCACCTTTAATGTTTAAATCAATTTTTAAATATGAAGGATGGATTTAGAAGGCACAGAGAAGATCACTAATACTGATTTCAAATTTTTGAACAAGGCCAGCAATTTCGGGGGAGGACTAAGTCAATTACATCAACCCCAGTGCTCAACTGGTACTTATTTCATTGACCTTGTAAGGAAGAAAGGCAAAGTTGACCTCAGCAGGATTTGAACTCAGAACATAGATGGACAAAATGCTGCTAAGCATTTTTCCTGGTGTGCTAATGATTCTAACAGCTCACTGCCTTGAAGATCACTAATATTAAATTGCAGGTTTATGAGTTTGAGGTTCAAATCATTACATTCTGTGTTCAAAGTATTTATCTGTTTAGGTAACCCTAAATTTCATCACATACAAACTAGGATATTTTACTTGAAAAATTCATCCTACTCACTGTAAACCCCTAAGCTTTTATTCATCTCCAGGGATCTATATGTAGCACTTTGAGAAGCTTTGGTGTAAATATTTATACTTTTAGCCAAGAAGGAAGACAGTACCTATGGCTGCATTACTGGGGTAATAGAGAAAGTCTATTACCTACATAGGTCAAAGTGGAATTTGAACTGAGGACACAAAGTACCAGAACAATACCACAAGACACTGTTTTACTATTCTGTCACTCCATTGGCCTGGATTGATACTTGAAGCAGAAAATTAATTTAATTCCTCTGAGTAAACTTACATTAAAATTGGTTTGACAGGCGCCACTTTCAGGAAGAAACTGGACAATATTCCAGTTCATCTCAATTTCTGGCTGGAAAATAGAATTAAAAAAAAAAATTTTTTAATGCATAAATAAATAAAAACAAAGAAAATGAAATAGTCTTATTTTGAAATTTGAGTATTTTGAGACATACAGGGTAATTTTGCCCTTCACCATCCTCTATTTTTATCAGACTGCAGGTGTCACATAAAATGCACCCATGCTGGTGCCATACAGAAGCACTTGTGTTGGTAGCATGTGAAAGCATCCAGTACACTGTAAAGTGGGAAGCGTTAGAAAGGGTATCCAGCCATAGAAACCATGTCAAGACAGACAACTGGAGCCTGGCCAGCTCCTGTCAAACTGTCCAACCCATGCTAGTATGGAAACAGATGTTAAACAATGATGATGATGATGATGATGATCATGGTTTTAATGTCATTTTTTTTTTGTGTTTGCATAATCGGATGAGAGTATGTTGGGGTAGAGATTCCCATGGCTGAATGTTCTTCCTGATGACAACATCCCTCTTGTTTCCAAGCATAGTCATAATCTCCTGGTCTATTGAACAGCAGACTGGCTGGGCAGGGTAGAGAACTGGAAACAAATGGTACCATATGAATTAGCCTGTTGCTTACAACCAGCAAACACACATGAAGACGAGGGGTAATATGAACACACTCACACAAAGGCACACATACACATAAATGGTTTCTTTCAGTTTCCATCCTCCAAAATTCCTAAGGCTTTGGTTTAATCAAGGCTATAGTAGAAGACACTTGCCCAAGGTACCTACATGAGACTAAACACAAAACCATATGGTTCTATATTTAAGAGATGAGGAATTATGTACATTATTTACATTTGATGAATATTTGTCCTCATCTTGTTTGTTGTTAACACAACGTTTCAGCTGATATAAACTCCAGCCTTCATCAGGTGTCTTGGGGAAATTTCGAACCTGGGTTCTCATCCCTAAGGTATTTTTTGATATTATTATTATTCAGGTCACTGCCTGGAATTGAACTCAGAATCCAGGGATTAGTAGCCCGTGCTCTTAATCACTACGCCATATGCCACGGGCATATGGTGTAGTGGTTAAGAACATGGGCTACTAACCTTAAGATTCTGAGTTCGATTCCAGGCAGTGACCTGAATAATGATAATAATAATAAGAAGCACAACAACATCGAAAAATACCTTAGGAATGAGAACCCAGGTTCAAAATTTCCCCAAGACACCTGATGAAAGCTGGAGGGTATATCAGCTGAAATGTGTTAACAACAAACAAGATGAGGACAAATATTTGTCAAATGTAAATAATGTACAAAACCATATGGTTGGGAAGCAAACTTCTTAGTCACACAGCCATGGCTGTCTTAGCAACACTGTAGGCACCTGGGTAAATCAGTGTGCTAGGCCCTATAGTATTCATTTATTGACAGCAAGTCAGAGTATACATAGATCAGAATCAGAATGAGATGATCAGGTATAGCTGAGTGCTGATGATATAGTATGGCTGACTGGACAATTAGCCTGTTTTAGTGACAGTACTTTTGGGTGCTGGAGGTAACACACACACACACACACACACTGAAATAAACACATACAGATAGAATGAATGAGCAAGTGCAAGGGAGAGAAAGAGAGAGTGACAGACAGGTATTACAATTTGCTTAAAATACTTTCCCTTACCTCATACACATAAAGAGAAATATGCTCACAAATAAATAGTGAGAAAGAGAGAGAGAGATATATAGGAGACACATACATCAAAACAGTTGGTGTTATAAAAGTTAACATTGAATCAGCAATAAGAAATGGAGGGTGCCAAAATAGCTGAGCCTAAACACCTCATACCCAATCAGAATTAGGATCTTAAACCTGTGAGGTTCCCAGGCAACAGCCCAGTGTGCTCAGTCCTTTAAGATGGCACTGCATACAACAATACCTACACCTTCTAAATCATTATTTGATGTGACTTCTTATTGTTTGTAAATTTTTCATAAATTGTAAAATAAAATTTCAAAACTGTCAAACAAACCTCATCACTAGAATCATCATCTAATTTTTCTCCTTCATTATCCATATCCTCTTCTGCATCAGACTCTTTCTCTTTCTCTTCATCATCATCATTACCTCCTTCAGGAATTTCTGATTCAGCAGAAGATGGCAATTTACCTTTCACTCCACCGTGATTAGCCTAGAAGAAAAGCAACAACAACAGCATCATCACCATTAACCTTCAAGAAGTTTGTTATATAACATATCAATATTAGTTTGGTTAAATATGGCACCATCTGGTACTGGATAGCTGAGATTATAGCAGTGTATTATAAAGTGTATTATATCATTCATACTCCAGTATTCATCAACACTATTACACACCTAACAGAGCATACTTGCATCATTTCTTCCTAGCCTTCACAAAACCTCCTCACACAAGACCCACATGTCATTACTTTGCAACATTGCACTTCACACAAAAATATTGTGGAATTTGAGAGAAAAAACTTTTATTACCAGTGAAGCTCCCTAATGTTCCTCACCTCATTCTTACTTTTTCAGAACTCTCATCTCCACTGCTAATTAGGTCACCTTCATAACAAAAGCTATAAACTATTGCTAGGAAGTATTCAAAGCTTTTAAAAACATTCATTTCATATATACTCTTTTCCTTTCTCTGCTAACAACTCCTCTGTACCTGTCACATATGAAGTCTACCATCTGTCAGAATGTTTGTGATCTCACTACACTTTGTGCTTCCATAGATTACAATGAGCACACTATATAGAATTCTTACCTACTCCTTTTCTACATGTCAAACATAGTTTTTCCTGATGGCAGCAGGGTACGGTTTTTTTTTTTCCTGGTGACTAAAACTGTCTTTGCTAAGTTTACTTTGAGGTCTCTTGGTACTAAGTTTAAAATTTCCTCTCTAAATCTCTGACCAACTTATCTATAGGAATTAAGTCATCCAGATTGCAAGCATTCCCACAGACAACTGGTTTTAAACACCTCTGTTGTGGCCTGAAGAACCATAATAGGACTGAAATGAGAGCAGAGCCCTGATGTGCACCAAACTGTACTCAAAACAATTCAAAATTGTTCAGAAGTAAAATACTCACAGAGTCCATCCACAAGAGATACTCCCAGCACTGCTCTACAGTAAATTCTATCAAATGGAACAGGTTACGTGATTTAATGCTGCTTGTGATGTAATTCATATAACTGAGGGCATTGTCAATAGACTGTTTCTTGGTGCAGAGCAAAATCATGTTGAAATTGGCAAATACTATCAAAGAACCAAGTCGCTGGAATTCAGCTATCAGCTGTGAATTGGAAGGAAATAGAGTTTATAATTAAATATAGAAGTATGAGAGATGATTAAATATATACGAATGAAATGGCATTGAGGACGGTTAAATATTAGAAAATATATATACAGCATGGTTGTTAAGTTATGCAAATTTGAAAGGACATTCTATAGAAGCATGCATGATGGCTGTGTGATTTAGAAATTTGCTTCCCAACTATGTGATTTTGGGTTCAGTCCAAATACATAGTACCTTGGGCAACTGTCTTCTACTATAGCTCTAGACTGACCAAAGCTTTGTGAGTGAATTAGGCAGAAGCTTGACATGTGTATGTGTGTATATGTATGTATATGTGAGTATGTGTGCTTTCTGTTTTGTCATCACACAATAGTTGTAAATGAGTATCCCCATCATACAAGGTGTTATTCATTTCCAATCTTCCATTAAAACATATCTGGCCAAGGGGAAATATTACCATTCTTGAAAACAAGTTAAAGTTGGCAACAGGAAGGGCTTCTTGCCTTGAAAATTTGCCTCAACAAATCTCATCTGATCCATGCAACCATGGAAATATTGATGTTAAAACGATGATGATAAAGATAATGAAGGAGGATTTCATGAGGTAATTACCTGAAGGAAAATTTTCCTCATCATTCCATTAAGTGTTCTTCGCAAGGCTGGATCATATAAAAGGGCTGTGGGAGATCGCAACCACCTGTGAGGAGAAGACAAAGATCTGAGATGTTTCCACAGTCAATGAAGTTCAATTTGAATACAACAAAGTCATCTTGTGAGGAATTAATAAATCTGCCAACACCCATAGTGCATCAGTCTGTTGTGACCCACAGATATGCTGTTTCCTTTTTCTGTCTTTTCTATTACTACTATAATGGCCTCTGCTCTTACCTCCACCTCGTGCCCTTACTGCTGAGTCCAACATCCACACTGGACCACACTAATCCCCATACCTAGAACATTGCTCTGGAATCTTCTCCCTTGCTCATGTCTGATGTATAACAGCTTAAATGAAACATTAATGAGCTGGCAGAAACGTTAGCACGCCGGGCGAAATGCTTAGAGGTATTTCATCTGCCTTTACGTTCTGAGTTCAAATTCCGCCAGGGTCGACTTTGCCTTTCATCCTTTCGGGGTCGATAAATTAAGTACAAGTTACACACTGGGGTCGATGTAATCGACTTAACCCCTTTGTCTGTCCTTGTTTGTCCCCTCTATGTTTAGCCCCTTGTGGGTAATAAAGAAATAAGAAACATTAATGATGTCAACTCAATGATCTTGGAGGACCTGCAAGTGTTGTGGGCACTGCCCTTCCTTCAGATCAACTCCTTTCAAACAAATTTATAACCATCCCATCTTTATCCTGTGTGTAAGGAACCCACAACAGATCCAAAATGTCAGATATGGTTATTTTACTTCCCTAAATAATTGTAATTACATCAAACCCAGTATGTGATTGGCACTTTATTTTATCAATCCCAAAATGATGACAGGTACAGTTAACCTCAGTGGGATTTGAACTCAGAATGCAAAGAGCCGGAAGAAATGCCACAAAGCATTTTTACTGATGTGCTAACAATTCTGCCAGAACAACAACTAGTATTTTGAGGAAATGCATAAATGTCTGAAATCTCATAGTTTTCTCATCACGCAAGAAGGAGTGGATATTCACAAAAGAAATGAGGCAGAGCCCATGACCTGTACATGTGAGATGGATATGGTTGAGATTGAGTTTCATATCTGTTGAGGTGGAGAGGGAATTAAAAGGTGTTGATTCTCCAGGAAGGACTGATTGGGTAAACTGTGAGAAATCTGGAAGATGAGGTATAACAAGGATGATGATGATGATAGAGAGAGAGGTGGGGTATCAAGTGCACCAGTGTGTAAAGAGGGAGACTGTAGTACATGTACATAGTTTACTAGATTAACCCTTATATTACCATATTTCTGTGAAAATATGCTGCCTTTGTTTCAGTTGATTTGAAAAATAATGAAGAATTTAGTAAAATGACTGCCACTATTAAGCTACTGCCTGCAACATAATTCAACATAGAAATTTGATGGACAGTTCTAATTTAGGTCACTTTAAAACAAAGTTTGTATCATAAAATCAATGGTGGATTCAGGTGGATTGGTATCTAAAGGGTTAAAGCAGCATAGGGCTGTTACAGTGGTATAACAGTAGAAGTGACAGCAGACACTGTACCCCTGTGACTTACCGATTGTAAAGTATTTCATTGTTACTAATCAGTTGAATGACATTTTTTTGTACATGATCCAGGATGTGTGTATATGTAGCAGCATAGCAGTGCTATACCAAGGATGTGATCAATACTTCAATATTGGTTTCAAATTTTGGCACAAGGCCAGCAATTTATGGAAAGGGGCTAAGTTGATGACATTGACCCCAATGATCAACTCATACTTATTTTATCGACCCCTAAAGGTTGAAAGGCAAAGTTAGAACATAAAGACATCTTTATCCTGTGTTCAGGGAACCCACAACAGATCCAAAATGTCAGATATGGTTATTTTACTTCCCTAATTAGAACATAAAGACAAGACGAAATGTTGCTAAGCATTTTGCCCAGTGTGCTTACAATTCTGCCAGCTTGCTGCCTTTGATCAGTTCTTCAATATTGGTCACAAGTCTGAACTCCTTGTGACATCAAGGCAGAATCACATTAAACTATGTCCAGAATTAATTAAGTATGACTTTTGTGTCATCAGCTGGAAACAATAACTTTAAAGAAACAAAAAAAAAAAAAACAACTGCATGTAGAAAGACCTACCGATAGAAGTGTACAATCTGGTTGTCAGCAAAAACATTTTTGTAAGCTGTCACATCTCTAACCCAACCTTGAATCATGGTTTTCAGGATTCTGAAAAAAAAAAAAAAATCACAAGACATTTGCATAAGGGACATGTTAGAAAAAGAGGAAAAGATACCCCACATTGTAATAAATTCCTCAAAAATATACAAAATTATATTACCATATTTGATGGCATATAAGATGCACTATTTTCCAACAAATATGTCTTGAAAAAACTCATTCTGGGTCCTATATGAAAAGTTGGGCTTACATTACATATAGAACCATTTTTTCTGAACATGTGCTGCTGAAATTGGGATGCACTTAATACATCAGTGCATCTTTTATGCCATCAAATGTGGTAGTCCCTGAGGACTTGCTTCATAACTAGTCTTAATCAGATCAGTGGCTAATAGGGGTACTACCATCAACTTAAGTAAAGTTGGGTGGGTGGGAATCACTCGCCTAAACATAATTACTGTTGCTAGGCATCATCTCCATTGTAATAACGATTTTTATTTCAGGCACAAAGCCACAAATTTTAAGAGAGGGATGTCATTGCTATCATCCTTTAACATCCATCTTCCATGCTGGCAAGCAGGGGAGCTGCACCAGGTTCCAGCCTGATGCAGCTCTCCAGCTTTGGATGTTTTGATTTAATCTCTAGTACTGGTGCCACAATAAAATACATCCAGTACACAAAGTAAAGTGGTTGATGAGAGAGAAAGAGAGAGAGTGAGAGAGATCATAAGGTCAAGGGGGTCCCTAAGTTTTTTTGATGTCAAGGACATGGCAACCAGTACACATATTTAGTTGTTCTTAGGAAGGGTCCTGGCTGTAGAAACGACAAAATGAAAATGGACAAGCGAGGTGTGGTCTTGGAACCACATTTAAGAGATACCAACTCTGCATAAGAGCTGGTTTTAGTCATGGTCAACTCATCAAACCAAGCCAATATGTAAAGCAGATAACACTGGTAATGAATCAGCCCAGAAACCCTAAAAGCAAAATAAATCTTGGTAGGGACAAATTAAAGATTTTTTTTCTAAGTACATTATTGAAAAGTTTTATGTAAGAAGAGAGGAGAATAGGTGATTTACTAAACCTGGGAGAAGTTTTGGAAGAGGGAGACCCATGAAGACATGGGACAAAGTATTGAAGGCCCATCTCAAAACGCTGTACCTAACGACGGGGATAACAGAGGACCAAGATATGTGGCACATTGCTGTACTAGGGAAGACCTGCTCACCACAAGAGAACTGAGATCCTAAAACCAGGGTGTCATGTAAAAAACAGTGGTGTGGGTGCTGGTGCTATGTAAAAAGCACCGATGATGGTGCCACATAAAAAGCACTCAGTCCACTCTGTGGAGTGGTTGGCGTTAGGAATGGCATTCAGCCATAGAAACCAAACGATAACAGACTATGGAACCTGATGCAGCCCCTGTCAAGCCATACCAGTATGGAAAACAGACATTAAATGTTCTTGATGATGATGATGATGATGGTGATGATGGTGATGGTGATGATGGTGATGGTGGTGATGATGATGATGATGATGGTGGTGATGGTGATGGTGGTGATGGTGATGATGATGAGGAGGAGGAGGAGGAGGAAGAGGAGGAGATCATTTGTATGCGTATTAAATTTTGGTTTCTTTTCTAATTAAGTACAAGCTCCTTTTAGAGAGGAGATGAATATAACTGGTTCATCAGACATCAGTATATTACTATTATTTACATGAAATGAACAGAATAGTCCACTCTGATTCAGGATCACAGAGAACAATTTTATCAGGAATACAAAGTTTCTGTCAAGCTTCCTTCCCAAAATGTGAATGCTTATCTTCAATATCTGAAAAGATTTTGAGGCCCCAGGAAATATCGTACTTTTACCTGCTTAAATATATAATCATAGAAATTTATGTGAGAAAGGAGTAGTTAGAGAGAGAGAGAGAGAGAGAGAGAGAGAGAGAGAGAGAGAGAGAGAGAGAGAGAGAGAGAGAGAGAGAGAGAGAGACTTGCGGACAGAGGAACAGTAAGAACATGCTCAATGATAGCTATTTCACAGTGTCTTACCTGAAAGTAACTGAGCACAGAGCTGTTTCATCATAACTGGTCAACATTGTGGCTGCACCTTGGCCTTGCATCATTTCCTCCAAAGAAGTCCGGGGCATGAGGTCAAAACTGACTGCACTTGCTCCCTCTACATCACTGACATGGGCAGACTGCAAATACACACAACAAAATAGAATTTTAATAATGGCACTCAGGTTACTTCTATTTCTTGAATTAAAACAGGAAACTATTTGGAAATGATACTGCTCAGAAACCAAGGCATGAAGACATAGTGTAGTAAAGTTTTAACTGGAAATGAATTTAAAATTTAGAAGTTAACTTGTCAAATTGACCCATTAATCCTACACATCCTGTACTATACAAACCTGCTCAGCACCACATCAGTCTATCAGTTCTATACCACCTGAAATCACAAATCCTTTGGAGATGATATCCAGTGTAAAGTATATATTTCTTCTAAACACAGTTTGATGTCTGATTTCAATCTGTTTGATTCTTTATCAAGTAACTTGAATAAAATATTATCCGAGGATGGTTGGACTGTGAACCTTTAACAAGTGTTGCTGATCCAAAATTACCTTTATAACTTGATGTGAAGCCTGTTGATTTTTTATTTCCAACATTGTTACTGGGCATCAGCTACATCAGTCTTTTCACTCAAGGAGAACCTACAGATATCATACAGCCTAGACCTCCTTTCCTGACAAACTTAATATAAATTGAAAATGCTAAATACAAATCTCGCAACAGATAGTAAGTGCTTATTGTTGATATTTTACAAACCTCAATAACTGTATTGACAGCCAAACTTGACATGTCCAACTCCAGACATACTGTAGAATATGCTCCTGGTTTGTTCACCTCCACTGTAGTTTTCTCTTCAAGTTCCATACACAACCTAGTTTGTTATTTATAGTAAAAGTAGAAAGTATGTCAAAAGTTTTAAACATAAAAATGCTTTGATCTTTTGCATGATAATTATTGAACAAGTGAATTTCGATGAATAACTTGCATAAAGTTGTATTCTAATGAATATTTATTGTACAAGTGTATTTTGGTGGCTATATAAATTATAAACAAATATTTTTGTGAATTTATCTTAATACTAGAAGGACTGAGTGTGTCAAATGACACATTTCAAAACCTTAATTGCACACAATTGAAAAACTATTGTAGATTTTGACATCATCGTGCTTGACTTTTCATAGTTTTATGATATCTATATATCCTATAAATTATAGGTTGTTTGCACCAACTGTAAAAAGAAAAATAAACCACATGCATCAATGGACACATTTGGCAACTTTTGAAATTTGCACCTGCTTCTGTTTATAAATACATGTGACAACATTTTAGATATTCAGTAATTGCAAAGCCTTTACAATTCCCAAAACAAAACTGCAATTTAGTCAGAACAATTCATCAGAAAAGAAGAGAATTACCAGAAGCAGTAAAACAGGTGAAATCAGTCCATGAAACTGGTTTTGAAATTTGGAGAAACCTACTGTCACACATCGTACCAGTGAAAGAAACTGAAGCCTGTTGTTTTGAGTGCCTTACATAAACATATAGAAGTTCCTTCTGAAAATAACCCCAAGAAGAAGCCTGACACCATACTTTTTTATATAAAAAATATGGTAGGCATAGATGTGCTTGACCAAAGCAAGCAGTAGATGATGACCAATGCACGTTTTTTATAATATATTCAATATTGTTCTTATAAACAGCTGCGTAATATAGACAAGTGCTTGCAACTCAGTCACTAGTCAATGGGAATATATTCAAAAAGTTGATAAAAAAACTTTGTGGTGATTCACCCCATGGTCGTCCATGTACTATCAAATGCCCTATCGAGGAAACATCTACCTCTAGAAATAAAGTCAGAAATACATGCGTGAAAACAAAATGCCAAAACAGAACCACAGAAATGTAAAATAACCTCTCTGTGGCAAATGTGCACTAAACATTGCGATGAATGTTTAGAATTTCAATAAATTTCTTTCAAAATATCGAACTACTGCCACTAATATCATCGTGAAGTCATAAAATTCAATACATTTAATAAAGGCTTTCTACTTCTTTTCTGTCTTTTCCTTTTAAATTGAAAAACATCTTTGCGTCAATTGACACATTCTGGTGCTTAAAGGTAGGTGAAAAGTTCGATCTTTCTAGTGTTAAAGCTGTGGCCTTGTAATGAATACTAATTTTAAAACTTGTGTGTCTTGATACTGCTTCTATGATGATGTTAGTTTAAAACTCATGTGATGTCAAGGCAAGAATACAAACACACATATATGACAAGCTTCTTTTAGTTTCCATCTACCAAATCCACTCACAATGCTGTGGTCAATCCAGAGCTGCAGTAGAAGACACTTGCCCTAGGCTGTGTGTAGTAGGACATGATTGAGAAACAATACCTGCATTATTGATACACTATTAAGATATAGTTATCAGTAATTACATTTTAATAATGTGTCATGACAAGCAATATTTCAATGGCATATATTGGCCAATATTTTAATGGTGTATCTTCATCAATAATTATGTTTCAATTGTGCATACTGACCGTTTATTTATTTGACTTAGAAAATTTTCAAAAGATTTCCTGATCTACTTGGTATTTTAAAATTTTATTTTAATGTCATTTGTTGTCAATAATTCTGTATCACATATCTTCATTGTATTTGGAATCACAGAAATGGTCCTACCTCATTGCAAGTGGAACCACTTTCAATAAAACTCATCTCCAATTTAGTGACATAGCTTACCAGAAAATTCTCAGTGAAATGAGTATCTTGGACACTAATTATATTTAATGAGATATTTAGATCAAGTTAATTTCATGGTGTATCTGAAAAATAATGCTCTAATGGAGTATGTTGACCAACAGATATTTTAAATCTTGAACAATAACTATATTTTAAAAGTGTGTCTTCTAAACTAAGAGGAAGAATATTGTCCGATTACTGACCGATGGTCATCAGCTTCTTTGCCACCCAGATCAGGTCGGTCAGACAAGGAACACCAGAGTAAGTGGTTGTGTTTCTGGAGATGTCGGGCAAAAAAGAGGTCACATCCAAACATTGTGATGTCACTGGGTATGTTACCCAAAGGAATGTGTAGATATCGGCACTGTTCCAGCATCACTTGCAAGATGAGTTTCACATTCATGTAATGTTGAAGCATTCTTCGACTGCCAACTCTCTGCCAATCCAGCACATTGTATAGAGTGTTACTGAAATAAAGATAAATTGTAAACAATTAAAACATCAACACAATGGGGGAAAGAGTGAAAGGCTAATAAAAGATAAAGTAATTGAAGAGAGTCTGAAAAGCAGCCATATGTTGGTTATTGGTGAGAAAATCGAATAGGGAACCAGTATGAGTGAGATAGCAATAAAGATGTGTAAAAAGTAAAGCAAGAGATGGGCAATGGTAAAAGACAATGGTGTATATCAATGAAAATGGAAGGATACAGGGAAAAAGTATTGAAACAAATACCTTATATCTTAGCTAGTTCTTTCTTTTTGAGTTCAAATCTCAACAAGGTTGACTTTAACTTTCATCCTTCTGGAGTTTGTATATAAAATGCCAACATAAAGCTATGGATTGTAATAATTATTATATCATTGGAAAAAATGCTTTCCAGTTCTTTATGTTCTGAATTTCTAGGCAAGTGTGGCGAATGTGTCTGTTATACTCATCAAAGAAACATGTCTTTTATTGAATGTTTCTGTGATGGCTCTCCATGTCTTCCCCACCAACAACAATTAGCACCACTACCGCCACCACACCATTTATTGTCTATCTTCCTTACTGGTATCAGTTGTATAGTTCAACAGGATCTGATAAGCCAGATAACTGCATCAAGCTCCAATGTCTGCTTTGCTGTGGTTTTTATAGCTGGATCATCATCCTTTAACATCCAATTTCCATGCTGGCATAGGTTGGATGGTTTGAGCTGGAAAGCTAGAGAGCTGCACCAGGTTCCAGTTGCTTGGTTTCTATGGCTGGATGCTCTTGCTAACACCAGCCACTTTACAGTGTGTGCTGGGTGCTTTTAACATGGCACCAGCAAAGGATTCTTGCAAGCCAATCATCTTCACCAAGGGATGCTGCCTTAACACTTCTGCCATGGAAGATGGGTCTTTTTCAGTACAGCAAGGTGCCAGGTATTTTGCTCTGTTGTCATCACGTCTGAAAGGTTCAACACTCTGAGTGTTCTACATAATCTTGACTTATCTAATTTGGTAGTATAAGTCAATTGAAGTTTAGTCTCAGATTATAAGGAACAATTAAAGAAAATGTGATTTGTTGTAGCAACACAACTACAACATCTTAACTCTCATCTAGTTTGGCAGTTTAAATCTATTGAAGTTTAGTCTCAGATAACATGAACAATGCCAGCGAGTATTGAACTGGAGATTGAAGTATGAAAGATAACTGTATGATGCACATCACACCTACCTGTCAGACATGTGAATAGGTACCATGGGGAAGTTGATCATCTCTGGCATAGCAGATGTCAGTTGAGAGAAACCTACAAGTGAAAAAAAAAACATTAAAAAATTGTTTAAACATTAGAGTTGTCTGTTTTATAAAGAGATCACAAAAACTATAGGAGAATAAACAAATAATAATAATCTTCACAGTTCTAATATCACTCCTTCATAGTCAGCCTATGGACTTTTCAGCCTACTCTCATATAACCCCCATATACCTGATGTAAGCAGGAAGGGAGGTTCACTGTTGGAGCACCTTTATTCTAGGGTGAACTTGACCAGGTCCACCCAGAGCCAAATAAACAGTAACATAGTGCATCTATAAAAACAGTTCATCATTTAAAGTGGAGTTATTCTGTGTTGCCCATAATGTAACTTGATGATCTGAACCTAAGCATATAATTATGTAAACAACCAGGAGTAACTTTTTGTAGGATTTCAGTGACTGTTCCCCTCAACCTTACCCAATTTCTACAGCTGCCACATCGTCATCATCATCATCATTTAACATCTGTTCATGCAGGCATGGGTTGGATGGTTTGATCAGAGCTAGCAAGCTGGGAAGCTGCAACAGACTCCAGTCTGGTTTGGTATTTCTACAGCTGGATGCCCTTCCTAATGCCAACCACTTACAGAGTGTGCTGGGTGCTTTTATGTGACACTGCACAGGTGCTTTTACATGGCACTGCCAGTTTCCATACTTATCCTCTCCCAACACTTTTTCATAATATTCACCCTCTCACCCATTCCCCATCTTTAACCATCACTCACTCTCCTATATTTTTACAACCTCTACTCACCAAACCTTCCTGTTCTCCTGTCCCTATTCACTTTTTTTCACCTTGTACCTTGAGAGTCCACCTTGACACCTCATCACCACCAGTTCTATTTCTTTCCCTTCTCTCACACTTTAATCCTTTAGCATTTAAACTGGCCATATCTGGTCAAAATATTATACTTATTTTATGTTCAAACAGGCCAGATCATGCCTCCCACAATGTCATTCTAAAATTAAACAATTATATTATCTCAAAGCTACAAAATAATGCATGATCAGTTCAAAGCAATGCAAATCAATAAGCATTACATCTGCCAGAGTAGTCTGAATGCTAAATGGTTCATCCATCATCCCAGTATAAATCATCTCACTCAATCAAAGGGGATCTTTGTTGTTTAAGCTGCATGGTGACTCACAAGTATTGGTGCCATAAAGAAAGTACCAGGGCATTCAGCCCCAGAAGCCATGACAAAACAGACATTGGATTATGATGCAGTCTTTGAATCCATCAAATCCTGTCAAACTGTCCAGCACATGCCAACATGGAAGATGGATATTAAATGAGTATGATGATGCTACTGCCTTTGATTCAATTAATTTTGAAAATAATGAAGAATTTAATAAAATAACTATCATTATTAAGCTGCTGTTTGGAACAAAAATTTGCATAAAATTCTGATGGAAGGTTTTAATTCATATCACTTTGAAAAATGAAGTTTATACTATAGAATCTGGGGCAGCATCAGGCAAGCTGGTATCAAAAGCGTTAATTTAAAATTTCCCTGAACAGAAATTGCAGCAACTCTACACTTCTCTCTCTCTCTCTACTGCTATTATCAATCAACTAACAGCCTGATATACAAAATAATTGTTTACTCAAACAACCTTGTAGCAACATGACTTCTACACAACCAGATCATAATTTCGTTATAATAGTCATAAAATTATGACTCATGAAGATTATATAACACTGCGTTATAGGGCAGCAACTGTTATTTCTTATTTGTTTACTCCTAGAAAGTATGAAAAGTGGCTGGTATTTCCTTCAAACTTTGTTTTTGTTACACTTATTCAAACCCCAAACATTGCCTCTCAACACATGGCTATGAAGCTCCCCGACTACTCCTGCTTATGATCAGAGATGCACATATTGTCAGCCACTAAGGGGCATACTCAAGTGAGTAAGGTCAAGCAACTGACAAGCAAATCTGTGGTATTGAGCAGAATATTTGCTACAACGATATTTCTGTTTTAGCAACTCAGTGCTGAATCTGTCTGAAATGTAATGGAAAATAGGTCAGTTTCAAAACATTGATGAGAATACTGACCAAAAGCAAAAAAAAAAAAAAAAAAAAAAAAAAAAAATTTTGTAACACAATGTAATTTGTGACTGATTAGGTGGTGTGGCTGTGTGGTCAAGAAGTTTGCTTCCCAACATGATTTCAGGCTTATTCCCACTGCATAGCCCCTTGGTAAAAAGGTTTGCTATTATAGTCCAGGCCAACCAAAGCCTTGGAATGGATCTGAAAGATGGAAACTCTATGTAAGCCCATTGTGTGTGTGTGAGAGAACATGAGTGTGTGTATGTTTGTATCTCCTTGTCTTGGCATGACATAATAGTTAGAAATGAGCGTCACTGTTATACAAACAGTGTCATTCATTTCCAATGTTCTACAAAAGCATGTCTGGTTATGGGAAAATATTTCCTTGCCTGGAAACAAGTGAGGGTTAGTAACAGGAGGGGCATCTGGCTATAGAAAAAATTTGCTTCAATAAACTCTGTCTGACCCATGAAAGCATTAGAAAAGTGGATATTACAACGATAATGATGATGATGATGAAAAGTCATAAAAACAATGAAACTCACTAAGACTGGACTGGATGGCAATAAAAGTGGGTCCCCGCTTCTCATCTTTGTAGGCCGAGAGAATCCTCTGCACATTCCTGTAGACACGGTTTATATCTTTATCCAATTTTACCTGAAAGTTTTGAGTTCCTGCAGGAGGAAGAGATGCCTCATCAACTCCTTTGGACACTCTGCATAAAATACAAAAATGATTAATGAGAAAACCTTGGGCAATAATACACAGGTAGAAGTAATGCACATACTAACATAGATATTAATAAATATTGCACAATAATGCAAGGACAGTTACAGTAACACGCATGGAATCACAGGTAACAACAATATATCCCAACAAACAGGCATTGAAGTACAGAGGCGAATAAGGAGGTAGTGGTTGTGAAAAGAAGAGAATGGGAGGAGATGAGAGAAAGAGGATTAGGCAAGGAGAATCAAAGAACCAAAGCAGAAAGCAACTTACTTGGAGTTTCTCTCAGCTGTGTACATGGCAGCAAGATTTGGCATTTGGTCACTCTGTACTGTATCAACCACAAATATAGAACCTTTCTTGGACATAGGAAACATTATAGCTATTATCATTTTGGATCCACTGGAATTGGTATAAGAAATACACAGCAATTAATATAAATAGAAACCCATGTCAAATTTATTTAAGCCTAGTACTTATTCAAAATTTTTACATTCTCTTGATTTCCTGTAATTCAAACTGCCTCATGGTCCCAGGAGACAAAAGGGGAAAAGCATTGCCCTGGAGGATGGCAAAGGAAATGTACTGGAACAGTCACTGACTAACAGGGCTGGCATTTTGTCAGATTCATAATCCTTACTGGGCTATTCAGATCTTTACTGCATCTCCAATATTCATTCTATTATATATATATGTATATGTACACACACACACACACACACACACACACATTACAACTGAGGATAGGGTTATACAATATTGCAGATATCAATAACAATGGTTTCTAATTTAGGATCAAGGTCAGCAATTTTAGGTGAAGAGGATTAGTTGATTACATCAGATTGGAACCTGGTGCAGCCATCTGGCTCGCCAGTCCTCAGTCAAATCGTCCAACCCATGCCAGCGTGGAAAGTGGATGTTAAACGATGATGATGATGAACCTCAGTATTTGACTGGTGCTTTATTTTATTCATCTCCAAAGGATGAAAGGCAAAGTTAACCTCAGTAAGATTTTAACTCAGAATGTTAAGAGCTAGAAGAAATGCTGCTAAGCATTTTGCCCAGAGTGACACCTTTTGAAAAAATGAAAGCCAAAACTGACCCCAGCAGGATTTGAATGTAATGAGGTGGAACATCTTTTCCAACACGCTAATAATTCTATTGTTCCATAATAATAATAATAATAATGGCTTCAAGGTTTGACACAAGGCCAGCAAGTTTGGGCAGGGGATAAGTTGATTACATTGACCCCAAGAGGATAAAAGGATAAGTCAACCTGAATGGAATTTGAACTCAGAATGTAAAGATGGACAAAATGCTGCTAAGCGGAAACTGATGACAGCCATCATATCGAACAGCATCTATTAGTACTTAGATGAGAATGACCTACTACCAGTGGAACAAGAGGGATGTAGATGTAAGAGTAGAGGAACGAAGGATCAATTACTAATTGAGAAGGCTATCCTGGCTGACTGCAAGAAGAGACAAATGTTTGGCGATAATATGGGTGGACTACAGGAAAGCATATGACATGGTCTCACACTTGTGGGTTATTGAATGCCTTAAACTGCTTAAGTTCTCTCACAATATCAATGGCAACATGGCGAACTGAACTCACAGCATGGGGAGATAAGCTGTGAGAGGTAAATATCAAAAGAGGAATCTTTCAAAGGGACAATCTGTTGCCTCTTCTATTTGTTGTCTGCATACTGCCACTAACCAGTGTTTTAAGAAAGATGCATGTGGGGTACATACTAGGCAGAGTGAAAGTAAACAACCTGTAGTTTATGTATGACCTAAAGCTATTTGCTAAGACTGAGAAAGAAATTGAGAATTTGATGGCAACTGTGCAGATGATTAGCAAAGATAATGGCATGGAATTTGAGATCAAGAAATGTGGTGTAATGAGTCTCAAGGGGGGGGGGGTCAGTAAAAGCCATGGGATCAAGCTGGAAAGTGGCAAAACTATAAAGGGAGAGGAAGGACATAAGTATCTGGGTATCACTGAAAGAGATAAGATGAATGAACACAAGATGAAAGAAATCTCCAGGAAAGAGTATTTGAGGAGAACTTGGCTTGTGCTCCTATCGAAGCTAAATGGCTGCCATAAAATTAGAGCAATTAACAAGTAGGCGGTTGCTTTGATGAGATATGTGGCAGGAATAGTATCTTGGAAGAAGAATGACTTACAAGACATAGACTGGAGAACACATAAATTATTGACAATGAATAATGAACTACACCCCAAGAATGATGTGTCAAGATTGTATGTAAAGAGGAAAGGAGGAGGACGGGGATTGGTGTGTTGTGAAGGTCATGTAAGCGAAGAGTAAAATAGCCTGGCTTGGTATGTCAAGGGAGGGAAAGAAGGAATAATTGAAGCAGTGAAAACGCAGGGAACTTTAAAAGTGAATAAAGCTGTAGATCCAACACGATTTAAGAAAGACCAGAGATAGTAGATGAAGAAAATTTGGCAGGACAAGAAAATGCAAAGTCAGTTGTTGAATAAAGATGAGATTGATTGGAATAGAACCTGGCAATGGCTGCAGAAAGGAGACTTAAAAGGCCCATTGAGGCATAAGTGTGCAGCACTCAAGAACAAGCTTCTCCAAATATCACATTAATAAAAGTACTGACTCCCACAGTGCAGGTTGTGCTCTGAGAAGAGAGAAAGTATAAGCCATATTGTTAGTGAGTGCTGGTAAGCTCGCATAACGCAAATACAAAAGAAGACATGACAATGTGGCCAGATATGTCCACTGGCTGTTGTGCGGTAAAACAAACCTCGAGAGAACCGAACAATGGTATGAACACAAGTCAGAGGGAGTAATGGAAAATGAACATTACAAAATACTCTGGGATTTTAACATACAGTCCGACCAAGTCATAGAGGCAAGACAGCCAGATATCATGATCATCCATAAAGACAAAAAAGAAACAAAGATAATAGATGTTGCAATGTCAGGCAATTCGAGGGTGAAATGTAAGGAAACAGAAAAAAGTGAGAAATACCAGCCACTGCGGGACAAGATAGGAAAGTTATGGGGCATGAAGAAAGTAATGGTGATACTGGTGGTAATTGGAGCATTAGGGGCAGTTTCCAAGAGCTTTGAAAAACATATTAAGAATATTGGAGCTGCTGTCAGGCTCGAAGTGATCCAGAAGATGGCATTGTTGGGTACAGCTTGCATTCTAAGGAGAGTATTGTCTCTTTGAGTCACGGAAAAAGGCAGTATTTGAAACGTTTGGTGATTTGTTATTGTCTGCTTTCAAGTAAAGAACAACCGCAAATAGAACAGCGAGAATCAAAACAATAATAATCCCTTCTACTGTAGGCACAAGGCTTGAAAATTTGGGGGAGGGGATAGCCAATTACATTGACCCCAATGCATAACTGGTACTTATTACATCGACCCCGAAAAAATGAAAGGCAAAGTTGACTTCAGCAGAATTTGAACTCAAAACTTAACGGCAGACGAAATACTGCTAAGCATATCGCCTGGCATGCTAACGATTCTGCCTGCTCACCGCCTTAATAATAATAATAATGATGGTTTCAAATTTTGATACAAGGCCAGCAATTTTGGAGGAAAGGGTAAGTTGTTTACATTGGCCTGGTACTTGACTGGTACTTATTTTATTGACCCTGAAAAGATGGAAGTGAAAGTCAACTTCAGATGAATTTGAACTCAGAATGTCAAAAATGGAAGAAATACCTATCAGTATTTTTGCCCAGTGTACTTATGATTCAGCCAGCTTGCTACTTTACAAATAATAATACTAATTTTTTCATAAATTAGGCAGAATGTCAGCAATTTCAAGGGTCAGGTTTAGTTGCATGGTTAAAAGTATTGATTGACTTACTTTTAAAACTAAATTAGTAAGGGAAGGAAAGGAAAAGTGTCAAGATCTTTGTAGGCATACCACTTCACTCTCAGATTGATGAGGTCAGTATAGATATTGCCCAGCCTAACGATCAAAATGTTAATAAAGAATAGGAACCAGATGTTGGATCTGAATGTGGGTACAAAACTACTTCACAAGTGTTGGCACCATTAAAAAAATGTACTCAGGACAGTCTGTAAACAGAAATGATGTAGGGTTGAGGGGTTTGTCTTGTTCAGGACATGACAACTTCTCTATTGTTGGTGCCTTGATAAAGTTCACCCAGGAAGTTAGATAAATATTTATTTATTTAGTTTTGGTGGTAATCATTCTAGCTCTCTATGTTCAGTCTTCAGGTCACACTGAGGTCAACTTTGCATTTTGTCCCCTAGGGGCCAATAAAGAACTAGTCTGAACTAGGATCAATTCCCTTCTGACTACCTCTTTCTGGGAAATTGGTTGTGATTAGAAATGGAGAAGGATAATACCTGTTAGATCTAAAATGTCCAAGACATGCCATATGTTACAACAGTGCCCATAACATTCCATCAAGGAGTTGAGGGCCAAAGACATGGCACATATGTATGTAGATGTGTATATATGTAGGTATATAGGTAAGTAGTTAATGACACAAGGTCCCACTATAACATGACAATATATAATCACTATTCATTATTAATACAAACTTATTTCCAAGTCTCATATGCAAATATGTTACCAACATCCAATTATATTCTTCTCATAAACACTTTGTAACAAAAGATTCTTAAAAAAATGTCTTACCAATTATGGCAGTAAAAATAGATGTGCTTCATTGAGCCAGGTTCCAAGTATGAATATTGTGCCAAAGTACGGAATTCCAGCATCTCCATATCAAATGTGTCAGTTTCCTGGAAGAGATTTGATAACAAAGAGAAGAGGAAAGATTAGATGGAGTAGTTAAACTTAATAATGATTTACCAAAGATGTAAAGATCGATAGAGCAGCATGGGATAGTTTTGTTATTATTTTTTTTTTCTCTTGCACAGATGTGGCTGTGTGGTTAAAAAGATTGCTTCCCAACCACATGGTTTCAGGTTCATTCCCACTAGGTGGCACCTTTGGCAAGTATCTTTTACTAAAGCTTTGTGAGTGGATTTGGTATACAGAAGCTAAAAGTATATATTGTGTGTGTTACTCTCTCCTTGTCTTGACATCATGTGATAGTCGTGAATGATTGTCACTATCATACAAGCAGTGTCAATCTTTTCCCCAAAATTGCAAAGACATTGTTTGGTCATAGGGAAATATTACCTTGCTTGTAAACAAGCGAGGGTTGATGACATGAAGGATTTCTAGCCATAGAAAATCAGTTTTTGCTTCAATGAATTCTGTCTGATCCATGCAAACATGAAGAAAAGGATGTTAAAATGATGATGATGATGATGATGATGATGATGAGTATGGAAGAAGGGGCAGGGCCCACAACTCTTGCAGGCCCTTCATGACCGGCAAGGATAATGCCATTAATGTTGTTTAAACTGAATGGAAAAAGAACCCAGAGAGCCGGAGTTCTATAGAGGGAGGTCTGGGAATAGTGGTTAGTGTGGAGCCAAAGGGCTCCTTATTACCCTTGTTGGACACTACCAGAGTAAGAAGAAATGGATGATAGTCTACAATTTGGATCTGTGATTTTTCAGTTACAAGACTGACATATTTTGATTACTGTATCACCATTATTACTATTCTGCTTCTTTTCACCTACTCACATTTTTCTGCACTATACATCATCTCCCACTCTCCCCAATATCTCCCAAACTCATATGTATCATTGATCAACCCCCAATCTATCATTCACTACATCCACCATACATCCAAATTCTAGTCATTACCTACTCAACTCTATCTTCCCTACTTACCATCATTCAACACTTATTTTTCACTGTACTCACTCATTTCCCATCTTCCATTCAACCACTTGCCACCAACACATCTGTTCACAATGCTGTAGATTCAGAAGTTAGAGCTGATTCAATACATCCAGTGAACATAGACATATATAGAAGAACAACACTATACAGGATATTGATAGACTGGCGATATAAATCTAGTCTGATATTCTGTTTTCTTCTATTTCAGGTTTTAACTGAAACAGTCAAAAGTTCAATTCCTCTCCACAAAGTAATAAAATCCCTCTAGAATCAAGAATTACTATGAAGTGTAGATTTAAATTAAACTGATTTGAGTGTGTTATTGGTATCTATTTTAGACTCTTCTTCCACACATACCATTGAAAAATGATCTGAGAAAGCAATTTTAATGAAATTTTAACTCATTACAAGGAAGAAAGAAAGTCATCATTTAACATCTGTCTTTCATGCTGGCATGGGTTTGAGGGTTCAACAGGATTCGATGAGCCAGAGGACTGTGTTGAACTCCAATGTCTGTTTTGGGATGATTTCTATGGCTGGATACCCTTCCTAATGCCAACCACTTTACACAGTCAGTGCTTTTTTCAAAGCATTAGCACTTGTAAAGTCACCAAGTAACTCACAAGACAAGACCCCTTGACCGAGTGGGATGCAGTCTTGAGGGAGATGGCTTTAAGTCAAGTGTTGAGAGACAACAGAATGACAGAAGGGCAGGAACAGATGTCTCGTTGAGGAGATACATGGCTACTCCCACAGGAAAGGGAGAAATGATGGTGGAAATGAGGTGTTACGGTTTACTCTCAAGGTACAAAAAGATGGATGACGAAAGAATAGGGACAGAGAGTCAAGGATGGCTGGGTAGGTACGTTTGTGAGAGTAAGAAAGGAGAGTGACAGATGGTAAGAGATTAGGATAGAAGTGAATGCAGAGAAAGGTGAATATGGATGGAGGTGTGGACAATGGTGAATCTCAGTTTTGTGGAGAGGGATGTAAGGAAAATAAGAGTGGGTCAAGAAGGAGGAAATAGAAGGTAATACATAAAAAAATCATGTACAATAAAACAGTAGATAGACAATAAATAGGGAGAACCAACTAGTCTGACATTTTACCATTTCTGATAAACATTCAGATTACGCTGTCAAATGAAATGCATATTTATTCAGTTTTGAATTAGTTATGCATTATCCCATAGCTTTGAAATTTCAATGATGTGATTGCTTACTTTCACAATTACATTGTAGGGTATGTGTGAGAGGCTGGATCTGGTCAGTTTAAACATAAAACAAGTAGAATATTTTGGCCTGATATGGCTGGTTTAAATGCTATAGGGTTAAGTCCTGGTCATTTCTGCTTTAGCAAACTGATCATCAATAGTATTCCAACTACAACAATCCTGTATTTTTCACAGAAATTGTGTATCCAGGACCACACTATTAAATGCATCTTTTTCTAAGACAGTAGGGTTTGATTTGACTGAGATAAATTTGGCTGAAATTTCAAGCAAATTGAGTGACCATATACAGACTGTCTGTTTGAGTCACAAAAAGTTTTGTGTGGACAAGAAAGAGGAGTTAAAGAATAAGAAAGAAACTAACCTTGCCAGCAAGAAGTCTAGCATAATCTCTGTTGACTGTGACAACACAACCCAACTGGACCAAGGCACGGAACAATAATGGTACTTGAGTCTCATAAACACCTTCAATGTCTGGAGATGATAGATCAGCATTGATTTCACTGAAATATAAACATGATGTGATTGATTATAGGAATACAACATGGAACACATAGCTATTGATGATGATGAAGATCTTCTTACATAGGTACAAAGCTTCAATGTTATTTGGGGAGGAAGGAGAGGAACAGTTGATTATATTGACCCCAGTACTTAGTTGGTACTTTATTTCATTGACATTGGAGGGATGAAAGACAAAGTGGGATTTGAACTCAGAAAGTAAATACAAATACAAGGCATTTTGACCAACACTTTAACAATTTTGCCAATCCACTGCTCTTAAAAGTTTCTAATATAGGTACAGTTGTGGCTGTGGGGTTAAGAAGTTTGCTTCTTAACCGCATTGCTTCAGGTTCAGTCTTACTGTGTGGCATCTTGGTTCCAGTGTCTTCTACCAAAGCTTAGTGAGTAGATGTGTATGTGTTAGTGTTTCCTTGTCTTGAAAGCACATGATAGTTGTGAACAAATGTCACCATCAAACAAGCAATGTCATTCATTTCCAATCTTCCATATAAACATGTCCAGCCATGAAAACAAGTAAAGGAATCTGGCTCTAGAAAATTTGCTATAATGAATTCTGTTTGACTCCTGCAATCGTGAAAAAGTGGATGTTAAACAATAATGATGATGAAACAACAATCTCACAAAGAACATTATTAGTTTCTGTTTGAATGGTTTGAGAAATAACAGGAAGGTTTGATATGAATGAAAACCAAAGTACCATGTAAAAAAGCATTGGTGTAGGTGCTGGTGCCACGTGAAAAGCACTGGTGATGGTGCCATGTAAAAAGGACCTAGTACACTCTGTAAGGTGGTTGGCATTAGGAAGATCATCCAGCTGTAGAAACCAAGCTGAAACAGACTATAGAATCCTGGTGTGGTCCCTGATCTTACCAGTTCCTGTCAAGCTGTCAAACCCAAGCCAGCATAGAAAATGGATGTTAAATGTTGAAGATGATGATGACGATAAAATAATGGTATCAGGGGCTATGAACAACACTGATTAAGGGTTATGTCACAAATTATAACTGAATTTAATTCCATTTGATTTTAATGATGCTAACTAGATTTGATCCAGAATGTTCTTCATAAATCCACCAAGACATAGATTCTTCTAATCAATTAATCTGTAAATATGAGTAAACATGTTTACAATTTATGAGTATTTAATTGTATCACTGAACAACTGGGTATATTTATGTGTATACTAGCCCAGTATCCTGTCATTGTCTGGCAATTTTCACAATAGAATACCATTATTTCAAATTCTTTTTTTATTTCAATTCAGACCATGTTTTCTCTTGATCATGACAAATTTCTGTATTACTTTGGGCAATTTATAATGTATAAATAAAATTAAGTTTTTGCTTTTCTATTTGGTGCATAGATGTAAAAGTTTTTCTTAGCTCACTGTTTTGAGAAGGTCTTTCGACTCTGTTACCTTAATGAAATTCTTTACACACATGCAGATACATACAAACATATGGACACTCAGTATGAGCAATATACATATATAAAGAAATAATGTGGTAAATATAAATAGAGAGGGACTTTATTCTGGTGCCAGCACAGATTTTGAAATTTTAAAATTAAGTGAAAATTTTCAAATTTGGAATATTGATGTACTTTTTCACATTGAATCTAATTTTGTGATTCACTTATTCCAGGAAAATTTTTGAAAAAAATGTAATAGCTGTCAATCACAAAATGAAAACAATTACATAAACAAAGTTTTAAACAAAATGAAAGCAAAACATGACAATAAGGAAAATGGTAAGAAGGGGAAAGGCATAAAAGAGCCTGATAGAGACAAATAGAAAGTGGTAGATTACATGAGCTAAAAGTTGAGTTATTTCTTGAAACAAATTATACTTTTTTATTACTAATTACAGAAAAACCTTCCCAGTAGGATGCAAATTTCAAAAACCAAACCTGTTTTTCTTGAGGATGCACTGTCTGACAACCTCTCCATGATATATCCACACACACACACATAAAACTCTTATTTATATAGTCGATATGCAAGGATGGTGGAGTTGCAATGGTCCAGTAATTAGGGCAGCAGACTCGCGGTCATGAGATCGCAGTTTCGATTCCCAGGTCGGGCATTGTGAGGGTTTATTGAGCGAAAACATCTAAAAGCTCCACATGGCTCCGGCACGGTGTGGTGGTGAACCTTGCTGTATTCTTCCACCACAACTTTCTCTCACTCTTTCTTCCTGTTTCTGTTGTACCTGTATTTCAAAGGGCTGGCCTTGTTGCACTCTGTATCTCCTCGTGAACTATGTTAAGGGTACACGTGTCTGTGGAGTGCTCAGCCACTTGCACGCTAATTTCACGAGCAGGCTGTTCCATTGACTGGATCAACTGGAACCCTTGTTGTCGTAACAGATGGAGTGCCACGATGCAAGGATGAAGTAGCATTAGAGAATTTGGTCTTTAGAAAATATAAAACAATGTTAGAAATGAATGCTTACTTGCAGTGCTCCAGGTAGACATTTTCTGGTACTGTGTATTGGTAAAGGTGCATAACAGGGTGGGATCTTGGTAGAGTCTTTTGAACCTTCTTCCACACTGTCAATGTAGAAAGGGGTTGTAGGGTCAACATAATGAATATAATAGAGAAGCAGTTGAAGTGGATAAAGAATTGAAGTATTAGCATGTCAAAGCAGACACTGGAGCTTGATGCAGTTCTCAAGCTTGTTGATCCCTGCCAAACTCCCCAACCCATGTCAACAAGAAAAATGAAAGTCAAATGATGATGATCACTACACATACACAGGGGCTGTTATGCCTGTGCTCCATTCTAAAATGTTGTACCTGTAACTATGTTACTGCACAGTGCTATTATATATATATATCATCATCATCGTTTAACGTCCGCTTTCCATGCTAGCATGAGTTGGACGACTTGACTGAGGACTGGTGAAACCGGATGGCAACACCAGGCTCCAATCTAAATTTGGCAGAGTTTCTACAGCTGGATGCCCTTCCTAACGCCAACCACTCAGAGAGTGTAGTAGGTACTTTTACGTGTCACCTGCACGAAGGCCAGTCAGGCGATACTGGCAACGGCCACGCTCGAAATGGTGTCTTTTATGTGCCACCCGCACAAGCCAGTCCAGGGGCACTGGCAACGATCTCGCTCGAAAATCCTACGGAGGCCAGTCAGGCGGTACAGGCAACGGCCACGCTCAAAATGGTGCATCTTATGTGCCACCCGCACAAGAGTCAGTCCAGGGGCACTGGCAACGATCTCGCTCAAAAATCCTACGGAGGCCAGTCAGGCGGTACAGGCAACGGCCACGCTCAAAATGGTGCATCTTATGTGCCACCCGCACAAGAGTCAGTCCAGGGGCACTGGCAACGATCTTACTTGGCTTGCCGGGTCTTCTCACGCACAGCACATTTCCAAAGGTCTTGGTCAGTAGTCATCGCCTCGGTGAGGCCCAATGTACGAAGGTCTTGCCTCACCACCTCAGCCCAGGTCTTCCTGGGCCTACCTCTTCCACGGGTTCCCTCAACTGTTAGGGTGTGGCACTTTTTCACGCAGCTATCCTCATCCATTCTCACCACATGTCCATACCAGCGCAATCGTCTCTCTTGCACACCACAACTGATACTTCTAATGTTCAGCTTTTCTCTCAAGATACTTACACTCTGACGGGTATTTACATTGACATTATACATCCAACGGAGCATACTGGTTTCATTCCTTGCGAGCTTACCTATGTCCTCAGCAGTTACAGCCCATGTTTCACTGCCATGTAGCATGGCTGTTCGTACACATGCGTCATACAGTCTGCCTTTTACTCTGAGTGAGAGTCCCTTTGTCGCCAGCAGGGGTAAGAGCTCTCTAAACTTTGCCCAGGCTATTCTTATTCTAGCAGCTACACTTTCAGCACACCCACCCCCATATATATATATATATTGGTGTTAGGAAGGGCATCCAGCTGTAGAAACAATGCCGAATCAGATAGGGAGCCTAAACAGCCCTTTAGCTCCTGTCAAGCCGTCTAATCCATACCAGCATGGAAAACGGACATTAAAAGATTATGATGATGAGGAGGATGATGATGATGATAAGGGAGTGTTAAAAAGTTCCTGACTTTGGGTAAAAGAAAATACACAAGGATCAGTTAATTATAATTTTATTCAATATATTCCCTCTCAGATTCAACACTTATTGCAGTGATCCTTCAGTTTTTCTAAGTCTTGTAAAAGAACTCAGAAGGTTGGGCCTTCACTATGCCTTTCACAGTACCCTTAAAGGCAGGAACTTTTCAGCAGCTCCTTGTATATATCTATATGTTACTGCACAATGCTATCCATAAATTTCCATCTAGAAAGATAGAAGTTACCAGTTCCATAAATGATCATATATTTTCTGTTGTTGGCCAAGAATAACCAGATACTTACTGGCTCCTTCTCCTTCTTTTGGTGTCTTTTGGTTCACATAGAATATTCTGGGGACATTCAGTCGCATAACATGAAGATCGTTTCCAATGAGTGCCCACAGTCGATATTGGCCAGGTTCACTGGTTTCAGCCAACTTAAAAGCAGATAAATTTCACAAAACTTAGAAATAATATTCATTAAGTTTTTACAAAAAATATAACAATAAAAAAACTGTTAATTAAATTAATAAAAGAAACATGAAATTAATTTTTAAAAAACGTCACTTAACAATAAATATTTAAATTCAATATTGAAAGATTAAAGCAGTGGTTCTCAAACATTTTCTGGCTGTTGTCCCCTTGGCACATCAGCCCCCCCAGCCACTCACCATCAGAAACCACTTTCTGCAGCAAATTCAAAGCAACAATATTTCACAAATAAATTTAACCTAATTAACCCATTATTTTGTTGTTTTATTGCTCCACTTTTCTTCAAATCTTGTCCACCCACTAGATCTTTCCACTACCTGCACAAGGGCAGTACCAGCAACTTTGGGAACCACTGGTTTAAAGGATGGTCATGTGGTAAAGAAGTTCACTTCACAACCATGTGGTTTCAAGTTCAGTGCCACCTTCAGTTAGTCCCTTCAACTCTAGTCTCAGACTGACCAATCCAATGTCTTGTGAGTGGATTTGATAGATGGAAACAGGAAAAAAAAAATTGTTGTAAATGTGTGTGTATATAAATGTATATGGATGGGGGATGAATATGTGTGTGTATGTGTGTGTACGTGTATGTGTGTGTGTATGTGTCCCCCTCATCTAAATAGTTATAAATGAATGTCATTGTCACACATGTGAAGTCCCTTGTTTACAGTTTCCTCTGAAATTATGTCCAGACAAGCAAAATAATATTTCGCCCCCCACGGCCCAACATGCTTTGCATATAATACTGGTAACAAACAACATCACTTGTATGACAATGATGCTCATTTACAACCATCATGTGACCCCTTAACAAAAATACACACACACAAATATATGACAATATTCTTTCAGTTTCCTTCAACCAAATTCACTCACAGCTTTGATCAGACCAGGGCTTTAATAGGAAACACTTGTCCAAGATGCTGCATAGTAGGATTGGACTCATGGCCATATGGTTGGGAAGCACGCTTTTTAATCGCACAATAATGCCTGTACCTATCTCTCTTTCTCCCTCTATATATATATCATTATTGTTTAACATCTGCTCTCCATGCTGACACGGGTTGCACAGTTTGACATGGGGCTGGCTAGCTAGGAGCTGTCCGGACTCCAACTGTCTGTTGTGGCATGGTTTCTATGGCTGGATGCCCTTCCTAATGCCAACCACTTAGCAGTGTGCTGGGTGCTTTTTGTGCCAATGGCACAGGTGCATCTATGCAGCACCGGCACATGAAAGGACAAGCTGGTATGTGTGGAAGACAGAGGTTTTACTTAGCTTGACATCTCCTAGTTCCTTGCCATTTCCTCAGTAAGGCCCAACCTCTGAAAATCCTTTCTCACCACTTTGTCCCACATTTTCCTGGGTCTACCCCTTCCACAGGTATCCTCTACAATTAGAACTTGGCACTTCTTTATGCAGCTGTCCTCATCCATACATATACATATATATATTTGTACATATAACTATGTACATCTATCTATCTAGCTAAAAAAACAGAAAAAAATTGTTCCCAAGTCATATTAACTCAAAGGACAGGTTTCCTAGTTTCCTCCAGTGCATATATGCTCACCTGGATACGACACAGGTCTGTTGCAGGATTACTCATTTTTGCCAACTGAGTTAACTGGAGCAATGTGAAATGAAATGTTTTGCTCAAGAACATAACACGTTGCCTGGACCAGGAATCAAAACCACAAACTTATGATTATAAGTCCAACACCCTAACCACTAAGCCACACAACTCTACATCTATCTATCTATCTAACTAACTATATATCTCTGTGTGTGTGAGTGAACATGCGCATGTGTGTGTGTATGTTCAGCAATCTATCCAGGGAGCTGTGTGTTCCTAAACCACTACTTTGGACCACTTGTAGTCTGTGCAAGAAAAAACTGTACCTGTATCAGTTGCCATGGTAAATCTAGGATGGTGCGAGCTGTACGGCGCATGAAACCACTCAAACCTTGACGACCAATAATCGGCGTGGCACTGGAATTAAAGTCTGCCAAATCAACCCGCCGCCGTTTTTGGAGCTGCCTGTCTTTAGACTGCAAAGCCCATTTCTTTTTGTGATACTGTAACCATTCCACCATTTCAGCCTAAAGAGGATAAAAAACAAAAACAAAAGGACTAATATGAGAAAAAAGAAAAGAAAAATCAGTTGAAAAATAGATTTTGTAATATGAAATGGTAATTTCAGATTCACATCTATATTACATGCTGATCTCATGTAATATATATGTGCACATAAGATATAATGATATGTATATTTTATATATATATATATATATATATATATATATATATATATATATCTATATATATATATCTATATATATATATAACATGAGAGATCATCAATGTGTATATGACAATATCATACGTGATATATGTGATATCATCAATATGTATATGATGATATCGTATGTGATATGTGTATATATAATGACATGATATCTATGTGTATATGATGATATCATATGATAAATAGAAATATACAGGAAGTACCTTAGTTTTTCCCATTGGTGGAGGAGGTCCTAAAATATCTCGAAATGTTTGAGTCAAAGATTCTGAGTTCTGAGAATTGGTTTTTGAGAAGTCAGTATCTTCACTTGATTGCATCCGTTTACGTTTGGTGACTGTAGCTCGAACTGGCATGTTGGGCTTAGCAGGAACTCCCAGATCTTCTATGTCTTTTATGGAATCCACTTCTGGTTCCTAATAAAATAGTAGTCAATCAATATAAGCTGTCATTTAATAAACATTTCAGAACAATGGAACAATTCTTCATTTAAGAGCAAATCTCTAAGAAAATGAATAGAATCTTCTAAATCTGATAAGCACTACCAATGGCTGGGTGGTTAAGAAGTTCACTTCACAACCATGTAGTTTCAGGTTCACTCTCACTGCACAGCATGTTGGGAAAGAGTTTACTATAAGTCCTGGGCTGATCAAATGCATTGAGAATAAATTTGGTAGACGGTAACTGTGCAAAGAATGCATGAATGCATATGTGCTTGTGTCTTCTTGTCTTAACATAATGTGATAGTTCTAAACGAGTGTCAATGTCATTTGTTTTCAATCTTCCATTAGAACAAGTCTGGCCATCTTGCTTGAATACAAGTGGGGGTTTGTGACAGGAAGAGCATCTGGGTGTAGAAACCTATTTTGATGAATTCTGTCTGACTCATGCATGCATAGATAAGTAGAGATTAAAATGATGATGGTTGTGATGGTGATGTGTGTGTGCATGTACATGCACACATTGTCTTTGTTTGCTAGCATTTGCACCCTATGGAAGTTGCAACCCAGAAATGTTGTTGCTATCAATTCTGTCAACAAATCTCTACTTGCCTTGTGCCTTCAAAGAGATATGAAATAAAAGATTCTTTTACTTGATAAACAAGTGTTAGTGATAGGAAGGGCATCCAGCTGTAAAAAAAAAAACGCCCCAATAATATATTTGCCTCACCTATGCTAGTATGGAAAACAGGTTGTAACAATGAACAAATAAATTTCAACATAGTTGGGTTTGTATCACAGAGCAAGAGGCAGTTTCAGTTTGGTTGGTACCAAAACAATTAATGAAGCTTTATTCTGTGTATAAACTACAAGAGAAGTCACTCAAAAACAATTTGAAAATTCACTGTTTCATGATAACTTTATGATAAACAAAATATTGTGAGAAAGAGTAATAAAAACACAAGAGAAACCTGTGGTTTGGGTTGAGGAGCAAAGATTTCACTAATTTTCTTCTGTTTGAAAATGTCAGTTCTCTCTAATAATTTCTTCTGTAACCAATCTGGATGAGGAATACGTGGTACTGGGTTGGCCACCTACAAGACACATACACAAATACATAAATACACATACATATATAAATATATATATTCTCTCTCTTTCCTTTCCCGAGCGTCTTGTAACACAATCTGTATCACGTCCTCACGTTGTTGTTTCTTGTCTTTTTCCTATTTTTGAACCTATATATATATATATATATATATATATATATCATCAAAAAATGTTACACTATAGTTTTATTTATCAGATAAAAGGCAGGTATAAAATAGGGTAACTTATAAATGAGTAAATATGGTAGAAGTTGATTGGTTGATTCTCTGGTCACATATTACATTGTAAAGAGAGAAGGTGAAAGACATTAGGAGAGAGGTACAAAAGGAGTTAAAATACAAGGTGTAGGATAAATGTCGTATAACATTCTGAAAAGTATACATTCTTAAATGAAATTTTACAAATCCTGGTAGCTAAGATTTAGAAATGAATAAATATGTTTCGCTAATATTAAAAAAAAAAGTGTTTTTATTTAATCTTATTTTAAGGTTTTTCATTTCATTTCGTGTAAGTACGAAAAAATTTGATAAAAGTTAAATTACAATTATTGTATGTATACCACATTTCTTGATGTTTCCCATGGTGGTAATAGTATACTGCCACAGTTACTCAACACAAGACAGGTAACACTTGCATATGCATCAAATGATTTTCTTTTTACAAATCTATTCAGCATGTTATTTAATTTTTCTTTTAGGCATGAATGTATAATTTGAATAAGATATGGCTGCTATTTCTACCTGGACAAACTGCCACATACATACCCCCCACTTATTGGTAAAAGCCATTTTACTATATATATATGGAATTTCTTCAGCTACCAGTCTTGTAGAAAGTTGGTATAATCAATAGAGACTTACTTGCTGTAGTGCAGCTGGAATGGTAATAATCTTCTGGATGGCACCACCCAAACGGTCAATATAATATTGCCAGTCAAGAATCTGATGGAAATAAAAGTAGCAATGAATAAACACTGAAACACAACTATTAAAGAAGAGTGCATGGCAACTGGTCATGTGTCCTGTACAGCTAGTAGTCTCAAGGCCATGAATTCAAACAGAGAATGTCCTAAACTTTGCCCAGTACCTTTATAACTTTAAAATACCATTGTTCAATGACATCAGCATCGTTATCATCATCACTTTTGCATGTGTTTTTTCCATGCTGTTGACAAGTCCCTTAACCCCTTGGGAGTCATTGAGGCATTGCAACCTTGCAGCATATCTTGGGTGAGAAAGCCTGGTGGAGCCCATCCCTTTCTGGGCTAAACTCATTTCTAGAGCTGAGTGGACTGGAGCAACGTGAAATGAAGTGTTTTGCTGGTCCAGGAATTGAAACCAATCTTACGAGCGTGAATCCAACATCCTAACCGCTATGCCATGTGCCTCTACTCTGTGCTGTTATGGATTAGATAAAACTTGTCGAAGTAATATTCTAGAGTTGGATGCTCTTCCAGTCACCAACTCTTGTTATGAAGCAAAGTTCATAAATCTATAAACATTATTTATAAACAGCAGCAAGAAAATATTGGGTAGAAAAACTCATCTGGCTAGAAAAAATTCAAAGGCTGCGTGTGGGATATGAACCCACATCTCCTGTAATCTTTGAGTTTTTCTATTCTGAAGGTTTTTTTCAATTCAATATTTACATGCTAATATTTATAGCTTTATGTGCTTTCAGATCCACTGTTACAAAAACGATATATTTCATGTTCTCTTGAAAGTTTATAAATTCATGTGATGTCAACAAAGTATCTATACCCTTGGCCTTTCAAACAGAAGACCACTCAGTGGCAGCAGATAAAACAATGCTAAGACACAGATTCACACATATATATACGTGTGTGTTGTATGTGTGTACATATATACATCTTTTACTTGTTTCAGTCAGAATGCACTCATGCTGGGACAACGTCTTGAAGAATTTTTTAGCTGAATGAATTGACACCAATACTTATTTTTTAGTGTTAAGTCTGGTGCTTATTCTATCAGTCTCTTTTTGCCAAACTGCTAAGCTACAGGGAAGTAAACACACCAACATCAGTTGTCAAGCAATGGGGACAGAGGATAAACACAGGCACAAGGAGACATACACACACACATATATATATACATACATAGATACATACATATATACACACACACGATGTTCTTTCAGTTTCCATCTGCTGCATCCACTCACAAGGCTTTGGCCAGGTTTATGCTATAGTAGAAGACACTTGCCCAAGGTGCCACACAGAGGGACTGAACCTGGAACCATGTGGCTGGGAAACAAGCTTCTTACCATACAGTCACCAAAAGAATGGAACAGGTAGAATATTGGCTGCTACAATCATTTCATAACTCGCTGACATTCGTTTTGTAAGTCGTTATGCAATGAACACTCCTTAGCATAGCTAGTCTTCAGGCCAAGTTATGAATTGTATAGAAACCATGAATTTTATAGTAACAATCAGTGCATTGAAATTCCTTCAATATAGGAAAAAGTGTGCAACTTACAATGTTAATACAAATTTATTTTATTGTGTACTGTTCATTTTTTGTCCCCTATACTAATCACATATTGCTTGGAGATAACTAACTTCCTACACTAAAATCCCTGGATCATATTTAACAACTAATACACACACACACACATATATATATATATATATATATATATATACACACACACACATGAACATGCAATTATATACACAGACATATATACATATCTATCTATCTACAGTTGTATATGTACAGGTATGGCTGTGTGGTTGAGAAGCTTTTAACGTCTACTTTTCCATTCTTGCATGGGTCAGACAGAATTTGTTGAGGTAGATTTTCTTCACCATGATGCTCTTCCTGTTGCCAACCCTCATCTGTTTTCAAGCAATGTAATATTTACTCCAAAACCAGGCATGTTTTTCATAGATGATTAGAAATAAATACTACTTGCATGACCATGATGCTCATTTACAATCATCATGTTATGTCAAGATAAGGGCGCGCACACACACACAAGGCTTCTTTTAGTTTCCATCTACCAAATCCGCTTGCAAGGTTTTGGTCAGCCTGGGCCTATAGCAGAATACATACACACACACACACATAATGAGCTTCTTTCAGTTTCTGTCGACCAAATCGACTGATAAAGCACTGGATAGCCTGTAACAGCAGAGTTGAACCTGAAACCATATGGTTAAGAGGTGAAGTATTTAAACACAACCATTCTGCACCCATAGCTACGCCTATGCCTATATGAGCAACAACATTAATCATCATTGTTGTTTAACGTCCGCTTTCCATGCTAGCATGGGTTGGACGATTTGACTGAGGACTGGTGAAACCAGATGGCTACACCAGGCTCCAATCTGATTTGGCAGAGTTTCTACAGCTGGATGCCCTTCCTAACGCCAACCACTCAGAGAGTGCAGTGGGTGCTTTTACGTGCCACCAGCACGAAGGCCAGTCAGGCAGTACTGGCAACGGCCATGCTCAAAATGGTGTATTTTATGTGCCACTCGCACAAGAGCCAGTCCAGGGGCACTGGCAACGATCTCGCTCGAAAGTCCTTACACATGCCGCGGGCACAGGTGCCATCTCAATTTCGCTTTCGCTTGCCCCAATAAGTCTTCGCAAGCTGAGTTTTGTGTCCAATGAAGGAGACGATGTTGGCATGGGTGCCAGTTGTCGAATTTAACTCGATTTCGATTTCACTTAACAATATAAATAATAATATAAATAACAAGCAGCAATTGAGTAATGTTAATTGTAATTAGAACTTACATTTCTAATGTCAAGATCTTTGTTGGAAGTCTTGAGCCATTTCTTGAGAAAATGTCTCTTGATTCCTGGTTCAGCTTGGAAAATAGCCATTGGAATAGCTCTGGAAAAAAGAATTACAAGACACCATCATTATACTTGATTGTCTTTTTTATTTATAGAGGAAACATGGTAGATATATTGTAGAAGAACAACAAAAACTGTGTGACATTGGAGCATTTCTTTCAGAACATGAAAAAATTAAATAAAGTTGTTGACCAGACACTGATCACTGTTGACCAGACCTATACTCAAAAGTGTTCCAATGTGACTTGGTCTGTGGCACTCAGTAAGCTGTCCCGTAGGAATTTCCAGCTCATATTTATTGCAACAATAAATACTCACTTATCACCATCATTTAACTTCTACATTCCATGATGGTTTGACAGAGTTTGATGAGTCAGAAGATTTCATCGAACTCCAATGTCTGTTTTGGCGTGATTTTTATGGCTAAATGGTCTACCTAATGTTCATCACATTACAAAGTGGTATTATTTATCCCCATTAAGGTGGTGAGCTAGCAGAATCGCAAGAATGCTAGGCAAAACGCCTAGCAGCATTTCGTCCGTCTTTATGTTCTGAGTTCAAATTCCACCAAGGTTGGCTTTGCCTTTCATCCTTTCGAGTTTGATAAAGTACCAGTTCAACACTGGGGGTCAATGTGATCGACTTACCCACTCCTTCAAAATTATTGGTCTTGTGCCAAAATTTGAAACTAATATTTATCTCCACTTAAATGTTGATGTGCTATTAGAACACTTACCATACATGGATTTTGCACCAAAAACCAATATGAGAGTTTCTCTCATGGTAACTACTGCAATATAGCTTGTTCTAATAAAACATCCTCGTTCAAGTGGGGATAAACATTGCCTCTTGATATTAATACTGTCTCTGTTGCTAATATATATACTTTACAAAGTGTACTGGGTGCTTTTCTTGTGGCAGTAGCATTAGTGATGATCATCACATAACTTGCAAGTCTAAGGCCCTAATGTGGCCCCTATAACTGAGGGAGAACACAAGAGAAAGTGGGCAATGATCCTAGATGAGTGAGTATAGCAGGGAACAAGGGAAAAAGAAGGGATAAGTGATTGACAGGACTGAGAAAAAAAGAATAGAGTTGAAAAAAAATGACAGGGTGTGTTGTGTAAATTAGGAAGGGGGTGTCTAGGACTATCCAATATTATAAGGGACAAGTATGGACAGAAGTTCTATCAGAAAGAAGTTCAGAAATGAAGCAATAGACCAGGGTAAAGAGAAATTCAGAGAGAATCATTGAAGATAAGGGGTCATAGAGGAATGTTAGTGTCGGAAAGATAAGGTGTGTTGAAACAGTGGGAGATAAATGGACAATGGGAAAGGGGTAAGAAGTAGAAGCTGGTAGATACAAGAGAAGTGGAAGGGAAAAGAACAGAGTATGAATGCCAAAATATAGATTCTAGATTTATATATTCACTCAGAAAGATTTTGGACTCAAAATGCAGTACAGTGACTAGCTTGTTTTTTGTGTTTGTATCAAATTCCAATTTTTTCTTATGCCCGTAAAAACCATCTAATGTAATTCCTTCATTGGAGACAATATAAAGAGTTCTTGGGATTTTAGAAAGAATTCCATAAAATCAAAAATCTTAACCTCTCTGTAACTGGGGAACCTTCTGGTTTTTTAGATATCACATAGCGGCAACTCAGACCAGCATCTTTGATCATTTGGTCACCAAGGAACTGAAAAGCAAAAATTTATATGTTACACATGTATGGTGATGATAACGATGAGGATAATGATGGTGGTGGTGGTGATGATGATGATGATGATGATGAAAACAATGACATTACTCACAACAAAGATGAAGCAAATAAAAATGTTTGTCTTTAAAGACCATAGAGTACTATAAATTATTTAACCCTAGGTTGACTCTGATCCAGTAGACCTATGATCAAAAGTAACCATGTCTTTATATTTTTTATGTTAAGTATATCTAGAACTACACTTTCCCTTTTTTTAAGGTAGTGAGATGCGAGAAGATTTAGCTGTTATTTCCTGCAAGTCAAGTAAAAGCAACCACCCAGAGACTTTCTTGTTGGATCTAAAGAAAAGTTTGTTTCAGCACTGATTGAACAGATCTAGATAAGCCCAGATCTGCCCTGACTGAGCAGATCTAGATAAAAGCATTCCAGCAGCAGCTGCCACTAACAGTTCAAAGTTTCACACACAAGACCATAGCAGACTTAAGGGGGTCATCAGGAGATGGTGTATGCTGTTTCGAGACCTACCTCTTGATGCTGTTATTGCACATCAGCCCTCCTCACTGAGATAAGGCCCTGATTGCTAGATCAACTGGTTAATAGACTTTCCTAAATATTCTTCTAGCTGTTGCTCTTTTTAACCAAATCCAGTGGCTTATCTTCTCCACTGAGCCTGGATATCACTCATCATGGTATTTGCCTTACACTGAATAAGGCCAAACAACAATAACCATTTAAAACCATCAGATAATATCAGGACAGGGGCACAAAACACACACACATACGTGTGTGTGTGTATGTGCTGGTGGCATGTAAAAAGCACTGTTCAAGCGTTGGGCCTCATGGAGGCAGTGACAGGTGACCAAGACCTTTGGTGATATACCGTGCTTGCGTCAATCCAAATGAGACTGTAGTCATGGCCGAAGCTGGTGTCAGGTCAATGATACATAAAAAACAGTTGCTACACTCTTGGAGTGGTTGGCATTAGAAAGGGCATCCAGCTGTAGGAATCTTGTCAAATCAGATCAGAACCTGGTGCAGCTCTCTGGCTTACCAGTTTTCAGGCAAACTATCCAACCCATGCCAGCATGGAAAGCAGATGTTAAATAATGATGATGATATGGGTTTTGTAGACCTGGAGAAAGCCTTTAACAGAGTTCCCACTCTCTCATCTAGTGATCAATGTGGAATCTAGGGATAGATGAGTGGTTGGTGAGAGCAGTACAAGCCATGTACAAAGATGCTATCAGTAAGGTGAGGGTCAGCAATGAGTATAGCAACCACTGAAAAATTGGGTTTCCAGTTGCTGGAACACCCTGCTTACACTCCAGATCTCTCCGCTTCCAACTGTCACGTCATTGAACTACTCAAATATCCTTTACAAGGTAGTCAATTTGCTATGGACAAAGTGCAGGATGTGGTGCATAAACAGCTGTGTTACCAGCTGAAAGAAGTGCATCAAAAGCAAGGAGACTATGTTGAAAGATGCTGTAATTGTTCAACCTTCGTTTTTGTTTTTAACAAATTACAAAAACAAGTGTGTGTATAATTGTTGACAGTTTCAATTTATCAATTCCACTAACAAAGCTTTAGTTGGATGGTGGGCTATAGTAGAAAACACATAAACACTTGCAGCACAGTGGGACTGAACCCAAGACCACATGGTTCAGAAGCAAGCTTCTTAATCACACAACCATGCTTGCACCTATTCTTCTAGTTTCTTTTTTTTTTTTTTTGGTCTATCAAATGTATAATGTGTTTTCTAAGACACCAGGGTGTATGTAATTTGAGGAAGGCTTACTGCTATTTCTAATTAATCTAGGATGTACACTTTCTTGTATCCTGTTATTTACATCAAGATTTAGACATAGTATGGTGACATTGGTGTGGGAAAGAGAAGCAGTAACAAAAGGAGAGGGTGTGGTTTTAAATGAATATCATGGTTATACAAGTGATGTTGTTCATTTCCAGTCTTTCCTGAAAAATATGTCTGACCATTGAGAAATACTACCTTACTTGAAGGCAGTTGAATGTTAGAAACAAGAAGGGCAACCAGCCATTGAACAAATTCCATCTGACCCACGCAAGTGAACATTAAAACAATGATGATCATCATCATGGCTGTTCAGAGACTAAACAACAATAACACCACACATCTCAGAAACTCCTTCCAACCTGCAACTATATAAGAAGGAATTCTGATCTTTAACCCTTCAAGCATTGCATTTCAATGATTCATAAAATGGTGGTTGAAGGATTAATAAAACAGGAGTAATATCAGAGAAATATCAAAGATTTCTCACAGAACTTTGCATTGTTGAAGCTAGCAGGATGAAAGACATAGTTGACCTTGAATGACCATGAAATTAGGGAGATGAAAATAAATACTTTATCTTTTACTTGTTTCAGTCATCTGACTTTGACCATGCTGGGGCACTGCTTTGATGGGTTTTTTTTTTTAGTCAAACAAATTGACTCCCGGATTTATTTTCTTAAGCCTAGTGCTTATTCTGTTGTTCCCTTTTGCCAAACCACTAAGCTACAGGGAATAAACACACCAACACCAGTTGTCAAGCAATGGTGGGGGACAAACACACACACAACTGGTTTTCAGTCTCCATCAATTAAATCCACTCATAAGGATTTGGTTGGCCTGATGTTATAGTAGAAGACACTTGCCCAAGGTGCCATGCAGTTGGACTAAACCTGGAATCATCTGGTTGGGAAGCAAGCCTATTAACATACAGCCACACATGCACCTAAGACATTTTACTTTGACAGTGTTGCTTTGCATTTTTTTTTTATATTCTTTTGTTGGTTTCAGCCATTGGACTACAACCATGTTGAGTGCTACATTCTACAGTATAGTCAATATACAGTCCCTGCACTTATTTTATTAATCTTGATAGAATGAAAGGCAAAGCAGACAGGGGCAATATGCCACACATGACCTTGTCTGGCACTCCAGTCCTTGTTTCTGTACATATTCTAAATTATCACCCATTTTAACACTACCATCAGATCCTCAAGTATTTTAGTTGTCTTCGTTATATTTTAAGTTTTTTAACCAGGTCTCTAGTCTAAAGATACTGAGTTATTCCATTCCAACCATTTTCAAGAGCTTTAAAAGACAGGGGCATTTACATTTCCTCTCAACTTTTCCAGGTGCTCTAACAGGGCATGGACACTGCTCTTTCCGTTCTTGGTGGTCTTAAAAAAGCAGGGCACTCCCTTTGTTCCCAACACTTTCAATGGCTCTAAAAAATCATGTGAACAGCTCTTTGCTCCCACTATTACCAGGGGCCCTATCCCTTTCTTCTCTGACTAACCCATAAAACAAAAGTAACTTACTTCAGCCAAACGTTTAGCTGTGCTTATAGATGTTGATTTTTGCTGTCCGTAATCTTCCAGTTTCCTTGACATACTCCGATTTTCAGCAATAAGTTCAAATAATTCTGAATCTGGCATGTTGGCGGCCTGAGAAGGAGACAAAGAAACAGATGTTAAAAAATTCAAACAGTTTTAACAGCAAAACTGAAAGAAAAACAGGTTAAAAAAACAAAAAAACACACACACAAACTTACATAAAACCTTTTCTTCGAACAAATAAAACAAATTATTATTGTTGTTTTTATTATTGCTTTTATTAAGTTACAGAGAGGGTCATAGCCCAACTAATTAGGGAGCGAATCAATTTAGATGAGATGCAGTTTGGGTTCGTGCCAGGTAAAAGCACTACTGATGCCTTATTTCTAGTGAGACAGTTGCAGGAGAAATACCTAGCTAAGGATAAACCTCTGTACCTGGCTTTCGTTGACATGGAGAAAGCCTTTGACAGGGTGCCCCGATCCCTTATCTGGTGGTCAATGAGGAAACTTGGGATAGAAGAATGGTTAGTGAGAGCTGTACGAGCCATGTACAGAGATGCTGCCAGTAAGGTGAGGGTTGGAAATGAGTACAGCAATGAATTCCGAGTAGAGGTAGGGGTCCACCAAGGTTCCGTCCTCAGCCCCCTCTTATTTATCATAGTCCTCCAGGCAATCACAGAGGAGTTCAAGACAGGTTGCCCCTGGGAGCTCCTCTATGCTGATGACCTTGCCCTAATTGCGGAGTCACTATCAGAACTAGAGGAGAAGTTTCAGGTGTGGAAGCAAGGTCTAGAATTGAAGGGCCTTAGAGTCAACCTAGCTAAAACCAAAATCCTAATAAGTAGGAAGGTAGATAAAACACAAACCCCTTCAGGTAGATGGCCCTGCTCAGTATGTAGAAAAGGAGTAGGTAGTAACTCTATAAGATGTACCCGGTGCAAGCTATGGACACATAAGAGGTGCAGCAACATCAAAGGCAGGTTAACTAGCAAGTTAGTTTTTGTTTGTGGCAGATGTTCAGGTGCAATAAAGACTGTAAACAAACAGGAAACAACTTCTATCTCATTCCAGGGTGAAAAACTAGAGGTAGTCGATAGCTTCCGCTATCTGGGCGACCAAGTTATTAGTGGGGGTGGGTGCGCTGAAAGTGTAGCTGCTAGAATAAGAATAGCCTGGGCAAAGTTTAGAGAGCTCTTACCCCTGCTGGCGACAAAGGGACTCTCACTCAGAGTAAAAGGCAGACTGTATGACGCATGCGTACGAACAACCATGCTACATGGCAGTGAAACATGGGCTGTAACTGCTGAGGACATACGTAAGCTCGCAAGGAATGAAGCCAGTATGCTCCGTTGGATGTGTAATGTCAATGTTAATACCCGTCAGAGTGTAAGTATCTTGAGAGAAAAGCTGAACATTAGAAGCATCAGTTGTGGCGTGCAAGAGAGACGATTGCGCTGGTATGGACATGTGGTGAGAATGGATGAGGATAGCTGCGTGAAAAAGTGCCACACCCTAACAGTTGAGGGAACCCGTGGAAGAGGTAGGCCCAGGAAGACCTGGGCTGAGGTGGTGAGGCAAGACCTTCGTACATTGGGCCTCACCGAGGCGATGACTACTGACCGAGACCTTTGGAAATGTGCTGTGCGTGAGTAGACCCGGCAAGCCAAGTAAGATCGTTGCCAGTGCCCCTGGACTGGTTCTTGTGCGGGTGGCACATGAGATGCACCATTTTGAGCGTGGCCGTTGCCAGTACTGCCTGACTGGCTCCCGTAGGATTTTTGAGCGAGATCGTTGCCAGTGCCCCTGGACTGGCTTGTGCGGGTGGCACATAAAAGACACCATTTCGAGCGTGGCCGTTTTCGTGCGGGTGACACGTAAAAGCACCCACTACACTCTCTGAGTGGTTGGCGTTAGGAAGGGCATCGAGCTGTAGAAACTCTGCCAAATCAGACTGGAGCCTGGTGTTGCCATCCGGTTTCACCAGTCCTCAGTCAAATCGTCCAACCCATGCTAGCATGGAAAGCGGACGTTAAACGATGATGATGACTATTACTATAATTATTATCATTAAGCTGGTGAGCTGGCAGAATCATTAGCACACCAGGCAAAATGCTTGGCAGCATTTCATCAATCTTTATGTTCTGAGTTCAAGTTCTACCATGGTTGACTTTTCCTTTCTTCCTTTCAGGGTCAATAAAATAAGTACCAGTCAAATACTGGGGTCAATGTAATCGACTTACCCCTCCACCTCAAATTTCTGGCATTGTGACAAAATTTGAAATCATTGTTATTACTATCATTGAGGTTGTTGGATGGCAGATTCGTTTGTGTTTCAGGTAAAATGTTAAGTGACATTTCTTTCAGTTCTTTATGTTCTGAACTAAGATCCTTTTGAAAGGATAATGTATCCTCATTTAACATCTGTTGTCCATGGGTTGGACATTTGACTAAAATTTCAAGGCAGTGCCCCAGCATGGTTGCAGTCTAATGACTGAAATGAGTAAAAGAAAAAAGATAGAGTAAAGACAGATGAAAAGCTGCTATGCATTTTGCCCCACATGCTAATAATTCTGCCAGCTCACTGCCTTAAGAAATACAAATAATCTAAACTAGAAGAGTTCAATAAGATTGTCACTTACCTTGTTGTACAAGACATCTAACCAATAGTCTGCTACTTTAGAGACGGCACTGTAACATTCATCTAAAGTGCTACCTTTCAAAAATGCTTCAAAGACGGATGACTGGAAGATCTTTATCAATTGCAGCTCGCCTCGCCGTTTTATTTCGAAACCCTAAAACAAATACAAAATTTTCTTGCACTTCAATGGAATATCTTAGAAAAATGAATAAATGTAGAGGAAGTCTCATTCTTTGATAAGTGGAGGGGTGGATGGTGGTCCTTTATATGGTTACTTGACCTGTTAGAAATAGCAGTCAAATCAACCATAAAATTGCACTTTTCTGCTCATCTTCAAAAAAGGAAAAGAAACCTTGGATTATGAAGGTAAAGATATATCTCAAACTAAGGTGGGATGGTTATTGTCGGAATGCTTTTGATCATAGGTTTGCTCCATCAGCATTGACATTGGGCCAAAATACATGATTTCTTATTGTTTTCCTAGTTAATGTAGTTTAACCCCAAGTCAACTCTGACTGAGTAGATACCTGATGATCCAGTTTTGATTATCACTGCACTCAACAATACAACACTTCCACTGAACTCAACTGCACTATCACTGCATTCAACACAACAGACAACTCCACTCTCATGACACTCAACACAACCAACCTATTTAATAGATATCTCTGTCCTTTCCCTTTCTTCACTTAGCCATTGACTCATTCAGTCACGCTTCTTTCAGGCTCTACTTCCAACAGACAGTTTGTTTCTTCACCTTTCGTGCTATCTTTCCATCTCTGCTTTCTGTTTCCAGTCCTTTAAAACATTTATCTTGTGTTACTCACACATGTCTTGTCCTATCCTTGTTTCAGAGCCATATGGCCCTTATTTTGTTTGCATATTGTATATTTTATTTCGTTTATATATTTATATATGTACACTACCTACGTTGCTTGTTTTTATTACTGTCCTCAACATTTACTCACTATTAAGAGCAGTTTTTCATTGAGGATGCCACCAAAAATGAACAATATCATTGTTAAAGGCATGAAACTGTAAGGATTTTTTGGACGATAATTAACAAGGAACGAACATGTTCCATATCTAATGTATTTTCTGTTCATTCCTGTGTTGTGTTTGTTTAGTTTTTTAAACTTATTATCAAAGTTCCAGACCTGACTAAAATATGGCATATACAAACTGTTTACATGTATCTGGTATCAAGTAAAGTTGTATCACAGGTCAACCAGAGTTACTTAACAACAAACAACTTAACTAGAGTTTCCACTCAACTTCAATTCTTAATGAAACAAAATATGAATAAACCACATTCTTACCTTCAGTTCTGCAAGAGAACCATCAAAATTAAAGACAGCGTATCGTTTCTTCAGTTTTTTGCCTTCTTCTTTGGAAGCTGGAAGAATCATTGCTAAGTAAGGCCCATCAACTTCAAAGAATATTGAATTTTCACTGCGGACTTCATATTTCAGAGCATCTGGGTCAACTAATTCTTGATATTGGTGATTAGTAAATTCATTCTAAAAGTGACAGAAAAACAACAATTCACCAAAAATTTTATTTTGTCAAATTTTTTCACAATAATGTCTGTCATGGATAAATTAATTTCATAAACATTGATATGCCTTTTTTCGTTGACATTAAGCAAATAAATAACCTCATCATACCCATAATACTGGGCTGTTTGATCTGCTGTTGTGTACTGGCTGTGTGGTTAAGAAGTTTATTTTCACAACCATGTAGTTTCTGATTTAGTCCCATTATGCAGCATCTTGGGCAAGAATTTTCAACCATCACCCTGCTTGAAAACTCCACTCTCATTGTGAACAAATTTGGTAGACAGAAACTGTATTAAGTCTGTCATATATACAAATATATGTAGGCACAGGTGTGGCTGTGTGGTAAGAAGTTTGCTTCTCAACCACATGGCTCTGGGTTCAGTCCCACTGCATGGTACCCTGGACAAGTGTCTTCTATAGCCTCATGCTGACCAAAACTTTGAGTGAATTTGGTAGAGGGAAATTGAAAAAAGACCATTGAGTGTGTAGTAGCTTAGCGATTCAGCATAAGAGAATAGAATAAGTACCATGCTTTAAAAAATAAGTACTGGGGTCAATCCACTTGACTAAAATTCTTCAAAGCAGTGATCCAGCATGGCTACAGTCAATGACTGGAACAAATAAAAGATAATAGATGTGTGTGTGTGTGTGTAAATATGTATTGTGTATCTGCAAATGCATGTGAATGTTGATACTCTACTTGTCACCATTTGAACAAAGTGATGCTGACATTCCTCACTGACATTATAACTGATAGTTCTGCACTCTTGAAGACCTATAAAAATCTTTTACTTGAAAACCAGTTGAAGGTTAGTGACAGGAAGAGCATCTGGCTATAAAATTTTGCTTCAAAACCAATTTCAATCCAGATCAAGCCATGCTAGCATGGAAAAACAGATGTTAAACAAATGAATGAACTAAATTAAACAACTTCAATGCATCTAACAATCATTGAATCCTGGGTAGTTTGATCTGTGGTTATGTAATGCAAGCAGCTGTGAAATTACAAATACTAACAGTCGTTATAATAAATCCATGTTTATATTATATTACAACAATTATAATCATCATAATCATAAACCCCTGTCCCACAAATGTCTTGTTTCCTCTTTATGCTTTTCCCCACTATTACAATAGGCACTGTTCCTCAGAAGTGACTGGTTTACATGTTTCCTTCACACAAGTGCTTTCAACCCACATATCTCTTCTCTCCTCTCACCACTATATTTAATACCAGAAAACTAGCACTTGTTCTATGAGACACCCAACCCTCAGAGTAAGCAACTCATGCAGAGATTTACATTTATGTGACAAACATTGGGTGGTAGATCTAACCCTTGCATGGTTTAACACCACCGCCTATATCTTGGTGGGTCATGAAGCAGACTCTACTGTTACAAGAATCCAAATCATGTTTTTGGTTTGAAGATAACTCAGACCAACACCTGCTTCTTAATTTACCTTTTCTTGGCATCATAGTGATACTGTTCGTTAGAGGGCACAGGTGGCAAGGAGTCATTCATAGAAACCTCTTACTAGATACAAAAATTTTCTGCCTTATTTGCTAGTAGGTCTACCTGTGGTCAGTGGATTACTTAACCAGGTTACTTACAGGAACCATAATAATGGTTAGTGACAATCTGTGTTGTGACATAGTCCTTCCTTTCTCCAAGACTGAAGGTCCAGCAAATGTGAATGCTACTCTTCTTTCTTTAACTGAGGGCTTCTGTATATCTTGGGAGAACATCAATCCAAACCTGTAAAGCTTTGCTTGAAAGCACACTTACTCTTATATTCTTTCAATGAGAATTACTAGACAGACAAATCACTGGATTAGTAAGATTAGGAGGAACAAGAGGAGACGGTTTTACAGATCAATGACGATGGGGAAGTATTTTCTTTTTTTAACTTGTTTCAGTCATTAGACTGCAGCCATGCTGGGGCACTGCTTTAAAGAATTTTTAGTTGAATAAATCTTTCCCAATACTTATTGTTTTAAGCCTGATACTTATTTTATCAGTCTCTTATGCCAAACTAATGAGAATATAAACACACCAACACCAGTTGTCAAGCAGTAAGGGAGGAAGGAAACAAACACACACACACACACAATAGGCTTCTCTTTCACTTTCTGTCCACTAAATCAATTCACTAGTCTTTGGTTGACCTGAGGCTGTAGTAGAAAACACTTGTCTAAGATGCCACGCAGTGGGACTGAATTCGGGACCACTTGGTTGGAAAGCCAACTTCTTACTACGTAGTCACATCTGCACCTGAACAAAGTTATTGAATTGCAGTCCATATGCTAGCATGGAAGGCAGATGTTAAGCGATGATGATGATGATGACTATATTTATAAATGGCATAAAAACCATTTGCTGTTATGCCATGGTGATGCATATATAAAATTAAATTCAATAACACATTCAAGACCAAACATACCCAATGTATGTGTTTTGCTTCTTTGCCAGTTCACTGCACATAGCATTTGGGGAATGACTCCTTCATTACACTGACTGTTAAAACACCTGAAAGTCATAGACAGGTGAGATGATTTACTTCTGATCCCATTCAGAAGTGATGGATACCGATATTTCACCATTTCTGTAGCTTATCAACATCACATACCTGAATCGAATAAAGATAATCAAGCAATGTCCCAAGGAGAGAGAAGAGAGTAGAAGTTTAGCTGCCAAAAAAGGAGCAATTTGTTGCTACCCTGACAAAGATATACGAAAATATTGTCTCACCTGCACCATTACATTAAGCATGGCTCCTGGGTAAGAAATTGTCAATTTTGCTTTCTTTGGATGGGTTGTTTTGACAACGTAATTTTCTGGAAATGTTGCTGGCAATACACACCATATACCATCTGTGTCCAGTTCCAGAGGCCGTCTTAACAAGGAATGGAAGAAAGAGAAGTAGATAACAGATGGAGGTATAATATATTAATGGTTTACAGAACAGGTAGAAAGATATATCTTTTCAACATGTAAATACTGAGCAGTATATATATAAAGGATAAAATCCTTTTAAGAGCAGAAAAATTTGCCAGCAACCAACCATGAGGATCAAACTCCCACCCCTCCAATATCCGGTTGGGGTGCTCTACCCTGTAAGCTAAACTGCCAACCGGTGAATTCTTCTGCAATTTTAGAAGTTATAAAGTCATCCAGAAATGCTAAATGTCATATAGATTACATCATTGCTCTTAAAAGGATTTTATCCTAGCCATGCTACATGGCAGTGAAACATGGGCTGTGACTGCTGAGGACATGCGTAAGCTCGCAAGGAATGAAGCCAGTATGCTCCGCTGGATGTGTAATGTAAATGTGCATACCCGTCAGAGTGTAAGTATCTTGAGAGAAAAGCTGAACATAAGAAGCATCAGTAGTGGTGTGCAAGAGAGACGATTGCGCTGGTTTGGACATGTGGTGAGAATGAATGAGGATAGCTGCGTGAAAAAGTGCCACTCCCTAACAGTTGAGGGAACCCGTGGAAGAGGTAGGCCCAGGAAGACCTGGGCTGAGGTGGTGAGGCAAGACCTTCGAACATTGGGCCTCACCGAGGCGATGACTACTGACCGAGACCTTTGGAAATGTGCTGTGCGTGAGAAGACCCGGCAAGCCAAGTGAGATCGTTGCCAGTGCCCCTGGACTGGCTCTTGTGCGGGTGGCACATAAAAGACACCATTTCGAGCGTGGCCGTTTTCGTGCGGGTGACACGTAAAAGCACCCACTACACTCTCTGAGTGGTTGGCGTTAGGAAGGGCATCCAGCTGTAGAAACTCTGCCAAATTAGATTGGAGCCTGGTGTAGCCATCCGGTTGCACCAGTCCTCAGTCAAATCGTCCAACCCATGCTAGCATGGAAAGCGGACGTTAAACGATGATGATGATGATATATACTTTTCAGTATTTACGTGTTGAAAAAATATATCTTTCTACTTGTTCTACAATACATTTCAACGCTTCAAAAACAACCTTATGCTTGTTTACATATGACGTAATCTATATGGCATCTAGCGTTTCTGGATGACTTTATAATTTCTAAAATTGCAGAAGAATTCACCGGTCAGTAGTTTAGCTTAAAAATATATCTTTCTACTTGTTCTACAATACATTTCAACACTTCAAAAACAAACTTATGTTTGTTTACATATGTCATAATTAATGGTTTAATGAAACATTAGCAGAACAAGATTCAAAATATAGACATTTTCTTTTTTAAGACACAACAACTGTGATGTGAAGGTGCAGGGTTCCTATCCATCATGATCATAAGTTCAGTTCATACAGTTGTCCGTCTGTTATATTGCTGACCAAGGTACATAGCTTTCCTTGCTCCAGTTTGCTTTGACAGAACTAAAGACCCTCTCCTACTTTCACAGTTGAATACAGGTACCCTACAACCATTGCCATCTGATGAATCATAAGCATTGTCTTTCAGAAAATCTCACCATAACAATGAGCTTCATAACAGAAAGCATATTTCCAAATGACTATGTTATATGAAAATTAATGAAAAATGAGTTTCACATTAAGGCAAGATTTTCAAATACAATTTGAAAAGACACACACATCAGTGCATAAACACATGTCCATACACATATACACACACACGTCTACACACTTACATACATGCGTATAGGCATGCACATATGCATATGCATGTACACATATGCAAACCATACGCACATACTTACATGCACACATGCATACACACATACGTACATACATAGATACATACGTACATATATATATCATGAACTAACTGTTACTTTCTCAGAGATGCAGCACAGAATTTTGTCGGCGAACAGTTCGCGGTTTCAAAGCAACGGAAATATTTTGACAAATTAAATTTAAATGTTGAAATGAATCTAACGTTTTTTGTGTGTTTTTAAATAGCTTATAAACATCTTCCACACTGCAATTGTTCTAAACTACTGTATTTCATAAATAAACTTCACCTATTTTGTCATTTTTACATCCATCATCCCTTTTTGGCCACCCCATTATCACCCCTGGAACTTTCCACCATCCCCAGAGGGGCAGTAGTTCCCACTTTGGGAACCATTGATATAGAGGATCCCTTATTGGCTTGTTATCCAACAGTAGAGACAGCTACTCCAACAAATAAAACATGATACTCATGTAAAAAAATAAGCTTGTTTAGCAATCACTCATAAATGAGAATGACCTGGTAGGTTGTAACATGCATTCACTAATTGTTTTAGGTGCCTGTGTAGTCATGAGCAGACATAGTAATCCTTTCAGCCTTCTTACTCTTAAGCCAGCAGAACATCAAGGATGCAACAGATGGGAGGAGAAAAGACTGCACCAGTAGTCAGTTGGTATTCATTTTCAGCATAGTAGACTGGAACATGAAATGAAGTGCTTTACTTAAGGAAACAAAGCATTGCCTAGTCTAGGAATTGAAACCATGACCTTATTGATTGCAAACCCAATACTTCTAACCACCAAACTACACATCATCCATGTAAACAGAAAAAAAAAAAGAGATGTAAAACTGGGGAATAATATATATTCATCACTGCGGGACAACCTGTTGAAAGCCACCGACCAGATTTGTGGGTGGTGTAAGGTCCCCTCCCGACCCAGAGTAACGTGGTGGTGGAACAAGGAGGTAGACAGGGCTATTAGACAAAAGAAACAGGCTTGGAAGGACTGGAAGAACGGTGGTAGCAGGGAATTGTACCAATGTGCCAGAAGGGAGGCTAGGCGACAGGTTTATTTAGCCAGAGGGGAAGCAGATCAGGAAAGATTTGCCAATGTTCTGCGCCGTGAGGACCAAAGACTCGAGGTATTTCGTGTTGCAAGACAGTGTAGGAGAGAGAATAGTGATGTTGTAGGAGAGAAATGTGTTCGCATGGATGATGGTACGCTTGCATTAAATGAGGATGCAAAGAAAGAGGTCTGGAGATGCCACTACGATAGATTGCTTAATAAAGAGAATGAATGGGAGAAAGAGAGCCTGCCGTATGTCGACCCAATAGAGGGACCAGCTATCCGAGTTGATAGTACCAGGGTAGATAAAGCAATTAAGAGTATGAAGACCGGGAAAGCCCCCGGCCCATCAGGAATCACTGCAGAGATGCTCAAAATATCTGGCAGTGTTGGCTATAGCCTAGTCACCCGTATTACGAACCAGGTGATACACGAAGGAGTCATACCCAATGACTGGTGTAGCAGCATCATAGTCAACTGCTACAAAGGTAAAGGGGACGCTTTAGATACAAATAATTACAGAGGCATCAAGCTGTTAGATCAGGTTATGAAAGTTACAGAGAGGGTCATAGCCCAACTAATTAGGGAGCGAATCAATTTAGATGAGATGCAGTTTGGGTTCGTGCCAGGTAAAAGCACTACTGATGCCTTATTTCTAGTGAGACAGTTGCAGGAGAAATACCTAGCTAAGGATAAACCTCTGTACCTGGCTTTCGTTGACATGGAGAAAGCCTTTGACAGGGTCCCCCGATCCCTTATCTGGTGGTCAATGAGGAAACTTGGGATAGAAGAATGGTTAGTGAGAGCTGTGCGAGCCATGTACAGAGATGCTGCCAGTAAGGTGAGGGTTGGAAATGAGTACAGCAATGAATTCCGGGTAGAGGTAGGGGTCCACCAAGGTTCCGTCCTCAGCCCCCTATTATTTACCATAGTCCTCCAGGCAATCACAGAGGAGTTCAAAACAGGTTGCCCCTGGGAGCTCCTCTATGCTGATGACCTTGCCCTAATTGCGGAGTCACTATCAGAACTAGAGGAGAAGTTTCAGGTGTGGAAGCAAGGTCTAGAATTGAAGGGCCTTAGAGTCAACCTAGCTAAAACCAAAATCCTAATAAGTAGGAAGGTAGATAAAACACAAACTCCTTCAGGTAGATGGCCCTGCTCAGTATGTAGAAAAGGAGTAGGTAGTAACTCTATAAGATGTACCCGGTGCAAGCTATGGACACATAAGAGGTGCAGCAACATCAAAGGCAGGTTAACTAGCAAGTTAGTTTTTGTTTGTGGCAGATGTTCAGGTGCAATAAAGACTGCAAACAAACAGGAAACAACTTCTATCTCATTCCAGGGTGAAAAACTAGAGGTAGTCGATAGCTTCCGCTATCTGGGCGACCAAGTTAGTAGTGGGGGTGGGTGCGCTGAAAGTGTAGCTGCTAGAATAAGAATAGCCTGGGCAAAGTTTAGAGAGCTCTTACCCCTGCTGGCGACAAAGGGACTCTCACTCAGAGTAAAAGGCAGACTGTATGACGCATGCGTACGAACAACCATGCTACATGGCAGTGAAACATGGGCTGTAACTGCTGAGGACATACGTAAGCTCGCAAGGAATGAAGCCAGTATGCTCCGTTGGATGTGTAATGTCAATGTGAATACCCGTCAGAGTGTAAGTATCTTGAGAGAAAAGCTGAACATTAGAAGCATCAGTTGTGGCGTGCAAGAGAGACGATTGCGCTGGTATGGACATGTGGTGAGAATGGATGAGGATAGCTGCGTGAAAAAGTGCCACACCCTAACAGTTGAGGGAACCCGTGGAAGAGGTAGGCCCAGGAAGACCTGGGCTGAGGTGGTGAGGCAAGACCTTCGTACATTGGGCCTCACCGAGGCGATGACTACTGACCGAGACCTTTGGAAATGTGCTGTGCGTGAGTAGACCCGGCAAGCCAAGTAAGATCGTTGCCAGTGCCCCTGGACTGGTTCTTGTGCGGGTGGCACATGAGATGCACCATTTTGAGCGTGGCCGTTGCCAGTACCGCCTGACTGGCTCCCGTAGGATTTTTGAGCGAGATCGTTGCCAGTGCCCCTGGACTGGCTTGTGCGGGTGGCACATAAAAGACACCATTTCGAGCGTGGCCGTTTTCGTGCGGGTGACACGTAAAAGCACCCACTACACTCTCTGAGTGGTTGGCGTTAGGAAGGGCATCCAGCTGTAGAAACTCTGCCAAATCAGACTGGAGCCTGGTGTTGCCATCCGGTTTCACCAGTCCTCAGTCAAATCGTCCAACCCATGCTAGCATGGAAAGCGGACGTTAAACGATGATGATGATGATGATGATCACCAATGAATACTTTAAAGTTAACAAAGAAGAGAAAGAGGAATAAAGTGGGGATGACAACGAAGAGCAAATGAATAATTAAAGAATATTCTTGTACTGGTTCCAGCTGGTGAGTTGTGACCATGCTAGGGGGAAAAGGGGAATAAATAAATAAATAAAAACCAACCCTATTTGTTCAACAATTTCTCGAGCTTTTGTGATGATGTTTGCTCCTGTGAAACAGACAATTCCAGCCATTTCCATACTGTACCAACGAGCACTGCAAAAATTTCATAACAAAATCAGTTTTGCATCATAAAACAAATATATAGTGTATCGAGAAAGCAGTCTCGGAATTTCTATTTCTTCATTACAATTGCTTTGGTAGGTGTAACCAAATTTTAATTTTTTATTTTTTTTGATTTGTTAGTTCCTATTTGCCTCTATCTAGAAATCAAAGGAAATAACTACTATTCCCTTCAAACTCTGCTTTTGTGACCTGGACATCGATGTTTTGAAACTGACCTTTTTCCATTACTTTTCAGATAGATTCAGAACTGAGTTGCTGAAGCAAAAATATCATTATAGCAAATATTCTGCTCAATCACAGATTTGCTTGTCAGTTGCTTGACCGTAACCACTTGAGCATGTCCCATAGTGACTGACAATATGTGCATCTCTGATCATGAGCAGAGGTAGAACCATGTGTTGAGAGGGATTCTTTGGAGTTTGAATAAATATAGTAATAAGAGCAAAGTTTGAAGGAAACATTAGCTATTGTTCATAGTTTCTATCACCTGAGATTTGAAATCGCATCTCAGAATTACTGGTCACACTTTCCCTCACCAAATCAGTTTGCAGCCGGAAAAACTTCTTTGTCCTGTCAACTGAAACAATGATTGATGAGTTTTTAATGACCAGCTAGGAGCAATTAAGTTCAAATGAACCAGATCTAACCTCAATATTTAGCTAAGGTTTATCCATCTTTCTATCGGCTGCAGACTGTTATAAATAGACCAACTGACCAGCCAAAGGGGTCAGTTCCCTGCTTGCAATCGTGACAGCCTGTTGCAGATGGTTTTTGGGCTGAACGAGAAATGATGTCACTAAGTCAAACGAAAACTACTGTAAGCATCTCTCCGTTCTCCCCCACTCATCTGTTTCGCACTAACATTCATCTATTCACACTTTATTAATCTAGCTAACTGTCATGTCTACCACATTTACAGATTACTCTTTCTATAACATCTGCCACACACCTTTTCCTCAATACTAATTTGACAAGGCTAAGTAGATTGTTGACAAATGCATACAATTAAAATTATATGTTGATTTTCATTGATCCGACATGGTCAATTTATAATTGTAAATGTAACAAAAATAAATCATGTTTTTTGAAACTTTGCCTTTGAGTTACACACTTTTCAACAAGACATACTCTGCAAGCATCATCATCAGTTATGTCCGATAACTCCAACCAACACATCCTCATCTGATTTTTGGTCCTCTTCATTACCGACATGAACTATGCATCAACCAATGACAGGAAGAAAGATATAAAGGAAAGTGATAACAATAACAGGAGTCATTAAACCTTTAGCGTTTAAACCAGCCATATCCGGCCCAAAATATTCTTCCTACTTTATGGTCAAACCAACCACATCTGGTCTCTCATACTTATCCTACAGTGTCATTCTAAAAATTATCAGTTACCTCATCAAAATTGCAAATCTATAAGATAATGCAAGATTAATTCAAAACAATGAGAATAAATAGGCATTACTTTTGTCAGAGTAATCTGAATGCTAAAGGGCTGAGGATATTTATATATATATACAATTGTCCAAAAGAACATATCCCTGTTTAGGTTTATATGGTTAAGGAGTGAAGATGACATGCAAAAGGAAAGTCATTGGAATAAATTGATTCAAATTATAACAGAAAAAGCAAAAATAGTTAAAATAATAATAATAAGGAAAAATATTCAAGTTGTATAAAGCACATAAAGGGTTGTAAAACACAAAGACAAAAAAAAAAAAAACGTGTTGGGGAGATCAAAGATCAGGCTGGAAGTATATGTAGTCATAAAGTCACTTTATCAATTACACTGTAAGGGTGGAAGGAAATACAAGGCATCTCTATCTCCTATGCCAGCATGGAAGGCAGACATTAAACAATGACGACAATATATATACAAGCACTTGTACATACATACACACACATATATACACATGTAAACATATACACCTACATATAACCACACAAATATGCACATGGACTTACAAAAACAGACACTACTTAAGTAACAACTGCCACAATGATGATACCAAGACTGACAAAGGCACAAAGCTTGAAATTTGGAAGAGGGAGGTAATCGATTACATCATCTCCATTGTTCAACTGGTACTTATTTTATCGATCCCAAAAGGATGAAAGTCAACCTCATTGTAAAGCCAGAAGAAATTCAACTAAGTATTTTGTCAAAAGTGTTAACAATTCTGCCAACTCATTGCCTTATAATAATTATTATTATTAGTCATACCCAACTGGTGTAGCAGCATTATAGTCAACTGCTACAAAGGTAAAGGTGATGCCTTAAACAGAAATAATTACAGAAGTATCAAATTGCTGGACCAGATCACGAAAGTTACAGAGAGGGTTTATAGCTCAACTGATTAGGAAGAGAGTTAGCCTGGATGAGATGCAGTGCCAGTGCCAAGTATAAAGCACCCAATACACTCTCTAAAGTGGTTGATGTTAGTCAGGAGATCCAGCCATGGAGACCATGCCAAGACAGACACAACTGGAGCTTGGGCAGCTCTCTGGCTAGCCAGCTCCTGTCAAACTGTCAAATGCCTACCAGCTTGGAAAATGAATGTAAAATGATGATGATGATGGCACATCACAAACAAGAATTAAAATTATTTCTTACCCTTTCCTCATGACATATCCATAAAAGGAATTTAAGATACATTTATGTGCCAGTTGTAGTGAATCATACAAAACAACCATTCCATTGGCTCTTTTTATCTCTGCGGCATCTTTTGCTGCTTCAGCTTCTCCCAACTTGCGTTTCCATACCTTCACTAATCCTTTGAACTCATAGCGTCGGTCTCGAAATGCCCGAACTGTGTCAACATAGAAAGAATTTTCTCTTTGACAAATGGTAGCAACTTTTTCTCCTTTTCTTGTCACATGGATCTTCTTGTAAGCTTTCCTGCAATATTCTGAAACATAAATTAAAACAACAATAATAATCCTTTCTACTGGAGGCACAGGGCTTCGAATTTGTGGGATGGTAACTAGTCGATTATATTGACCCTAGTGTTTCACTGGTACTTAATTTATCGATGAAAGGCAAAGTCGACCTCAGTGGAATTTGAACTCAGAACATAGCAATGGGCGAAATAACGCTAAGAATTTCGTCTGGTGCACTAATGATTCTGCCAGCTAGCCACCTTAACAAAAACAACAACAATAATAAAAACCCAAGGCATTACTCATAGGGCTGAACTTTTGCTATATTCTAGCTGTATTTAGTAGCAACACATCAAGTTTATTCCCAAACCAGTGACCTGGTCGAAATTCTTGAAACCAAAGACTAGGGGAGGGCATTAACTCCTTAGCATTCAGATTATTCTGTCAAATGCAATGCTTATTTATCTGTATTGTTTTGCATTAATTATGCAGTATCAAATAGCTTGGAGACTTCATTGATGTGATTGTTTGTTTTCAGAAGGACACTGTAGTGCAGGTGTAAGGGGCCAAATCTGGTTGGTTTGAATGTAAAGTATGTAGAACATCTGGGATGGATAGGGCTAGTTTAAATGCTAAAGGGTTAAACCAGATTACGTATAGCTGCCAAAATGTGTGTGAGTGTCTATATGTATATATATATATATAAAGCTGCATGGTTAAAAAGATTTGTTTTGTAATAACATAGTTTTGGTTTCCATTCAATTGTGTGATATCTTCTGCATGAGTCTTCTACTCTATCCTTAGACTAAGCAATGTTTGGTGAGCAAAATTTAGTAGATGGAAACTATATGGTAGCCTGTCATTACACACACACACACACACACACACACATATATATATATATATATATATATATATATAAATGCGCCATCATCATAATTATCATTGAACATTCATCTTCCATGGCTGGCATGGGTTGGACCGTTTGACAGGAGCTGGCAAGCCTAAGGACTGTGCCAAGCTCTACTGTCTGTCTTGGAATGGTTTCTACAGCTGGATACCCTTCTAATGTGGGTGCTTTTATTTCATGGCACTGGCACTGCAAGGTCTCCAAGTATCTTGCAAGACAAGACCCCCTCAACTGAGGGAAGGAGGGTTTCTGCTTGGTGATGAGAGGTTAAATTATGATAGGACGGGAATAGGTGGTATATAGCAACCCCCCAAAAAGGTGGTAGTGAAGATGTGTCTGGGTGTACACATACATGTAAACAAAAGTAAGACAGGGTTGTCACTAGTGGAATCACTTGTGATTATAATTTACTCAATCACAGCTGACTCTGAGTGAAGCACGACAGACACAGCATGCTGTATGAATGAGTCATTCTTAACACTAACTCTTTTAGTCAGGATCAAGAACATGTAAACATGAGGGAATATGGCATACTGTATTTGAAACTTGAAATATTTGTAAGATGGAGAAAAGAAAGAAGGAAAGAAAAGATTCACTGACCTGCCAGTCTCTTTTTCTCTATGGCAGCTTGTTCCACAGCTGGAAGCTGGTGAAAAGCTCTTTGTGGTCCACCAGGAAAAAATGGTGGAAATTTCTCATTTTCCAATTGCTGCTGGATTCGTTGGAACTCACTTCTGGTAGCAGGCATATATTCTCCTCGCCACATCCAAGTCATCTTCCTCTGACATGTTGCACCAGGTTTGTTGAAGTCACAAGCAGCACAAATTTCTTCATCAACCATTGCAGAAGGCTGGACAATTGTAAAAACGAAACAGGACTCTGAATTAATCTTTAAACATTTACTGTGTTCCATCTTTCACTCCCTCCACTATCTTCACATCCCAGTAGCTCTTTTTCCTCCCACCATACTCTCACTCCTCTCATGTCATCACCATGCTCCTTATGATGTCATCTGCACTTTATCTTGGACATGCTCACTTGAACAAATGGAATCACTGCGAAGTCAAGAGAGTCTTTACTTTCACTGAGGACATTCCAACTTTTCTAGTGTTGGTATGACATAAAATACACCTCCACCCTCTCTTCTAAAATGTGGGTAGCCACAGAGCCTCTCCATAGCAAGAAATCTCTGTTCAGCTCTGGCCCCTTCTCTCATAATTTAACCCTTTATCTTTTAGCACAGAGGTTCTCAACCAAGGTCCATATAAGATTTTGTTAAAATTTATATGCCATAAATTGGTTATACTTCCACAATTCACAAAATATTTTATTTTTTTCTATACAATTCCTAATATTTAAATATAAAAATATAATAGGATTTTTTAGACATCAAATGGCTTGGAGGGACCCTCTGAGTAAAATAGGAATCAAAGGGGTTCATAAGGCTGAGAAACACTGTTTTAGCATAAAGCAACCTCTCTCAATGGTCGTAGTCTTGCAAGCTGTTTAGCAACCTCACTAGTGCTGGTGGCATGAAAAATAGCATCCAGTCCACTTCAAAGTGATTGACATTAAACAGGACATCTAGTTATAGAAAGCATGTCAAAGCAAACACTTGAGTGCAATGTAGACCTCAGACTCAGCAGATCCTGTCAAACTGTTTAACCCATGCCAGCATGGAGACGCACTACGCTTTATAAAGTAGTCAGTGACAGAAAGGGTGTCTTGCAATAGAAACCAAGCCAAAAATGAAGTGTTTGAGTGAGACGCAGTCCCATCAACCCATCTATGAAGGTAGTAACTCTAACATTTGATTTGGACCCTGCTGACCAACTCAAGCCAATATGCAAAGCAGACATAAATGATGATGATATGGTTACCATAAATATATTGGAAATTCAGTAATTCTTATAACAAATGAGTCACAGTTCCCCAACCCATCAATGAAGGAAGTAACTCAGAATAAGAATTGACTCAAGTCATGGCAACTCATCAAATCCATGCAAGCATGGAAAGCAGACATAAATGATGATGATAATAATCATGGCTCATTCACAAGTTTGCATCTGTTATGTCTCTTCAATGAAGTACAATAGTGGTAAGGGGATTAAAACTTCAAATCTTACACAATCAGTGTTAAGTCCTTTTGTTTTGCTTCATATCTATGTCCACTTTATTTTTCATGCCAGCACGGACGCCTTAATTTTTTTCATACAAACCCACCTGAAACTGTCACTTGGTTCTACAATACAAACTTCCTGTTTTAAAGTCAAATAAATTAAAACTTCCCATGTAGTGCACCTGAGCACTTTATATGATAAGCTCATTAATTCATAAAATTTCATGTTAATTTATGTTCCAAACACCAACTTTTCTGAACTATGTCTGCATATATCCATCACCCTGACAATGATGATGATGATGACAATGACAACAACAACGATGATGATAATGAATAGCTGATGCAAGGAAGTACATGCAACAGTATCAAAACAAAAAAAAAAAAAAAAAATGTTCAAATCACAGTAACAAAATTACTTTAACCTTTTCGTTGAACCACCCGAAAATTTTTTACCTTATTACAAACCTAACAAGAACTGTCTGAAATAACCTTTATTCTTTTATTTGTTTCAGTCATTTGAACAAATCAACTCCAGGACATTCTTTGTAAGCCTAGTACTTATTCTATCAGTCTCTTTTGCCGAACTGCAAAGTTACGGGGACATAAACACACCAACATCGGTTGTCAAGCGATAGTGGGGGACAAACACACACACACAACCATATATACGACAGGCTTCTTTCAGTTTGTCTACCAAATCCTCTCACAAGGCTTTGGTTGGCCTGAGGCTATAGTAAAAGACACTTGCCCAAGGTGCCACAGTGGGAATGAACCTGGAACCATGTGGTTGGGAAGCAAGCTTCTTACCACACAGCCAAATTGAGCAATGGTGAACATAAAAATGTGCATGGTTAAGAATTGGATACTTTGATTTCAAAAAGTGAAACAAGTGATTCGGACAACAGTTCTGATAGCAATAAAGAAAATAAATTTGTACCAGAACAGAGTAAGAATTAAAAAAATTTTTAGTGATTTTTTGGAAGAAGAGTGAACCTTGCTACTGTCTTTCCAAGGAAATGAAACTGTTAGATTAATTTTAAAAAATTTTTCCACTTAATTTGTTTGAAGCAACCACTGGAAATGAATCACTAAACAAAGAGGAAACCTGAGCACTTTTTGCCATCTTATAGTAATTCTACTTGTTTCTCTGTTGACGGGCGGGAATCGTGGATGATGGAGGGAAGATGGAGAGGAAAAAGAGACGGGAAGATGGTAGTGAATGAAATGTGTAATTTTTTTTTAAACAAAGTTTTTTTCTCCGTTACTTAGCCTGTCTGTAGAGATTTCATGTAATTATTTGAAGGGAAAGGTGAAGAGCGAAAGAAAAAGGAGAAAAAGAGGGTAAGGTGAAGAGTGAGAGGGAAAGAGAGTGCGAGTGCTGTGTATTAAGTCTATAAAATTATGCATAATGTATATAAAGTGTATATATAAAATGTATTAAGTAACCATTATATTCCAGTTTCCATCACTTTTCAATGATTAGCAGATGAGCGACTATCTTTTGATAGAGATGCAACACAGGCAACGCTTTCAGGTTTTTTAGATAAAGTTTTCAGAAATAACTCAATAAGTTTACCATTAATTCCATGAAATATTCACAGGTCCTGCTAGTCAACATTATTACAGGCATAAGAAAACTATTCAGAATTACAAACTGATAGATAATCCTGTAATTTGTGCAATTCTTTTGTATTAAAATTTTGTCATATACTCAATTGAATATTAGCTAATGTTTCATTTTCTATGGTGATGTTTAAACAAAATTTTAATAATTTTGTATTTTCTTGAATTTACTTATATTTACTTGTAATTAGATTTGCTTTGAGACAAAAATTATGAAACAGATTTGGCTTGGAACCTTTTGTTAAATTGTGATCCAAAAATCACATTAATATGTTGATAAATAAAAAGTTAGGTGTATTTTGTTTAGAAATATAATAACAGGATTAAACATAAATTTACATAAAAGAATAAGTATTATAAAAGAAACAAGAAATAATAAACCATGTTAATCTGTGAAGAAAGAAGATTTGTTTTAGAACGACAAAATACCTGAAGTCGGTTGGTGAGAATAATATTTGGATACATAGCACCAACATCTAAATGGTAAATTATTGGGTTTTCTAAACGGTTTGGACAATCTCTCAACATAGCCAATCGGTCTTTAATATCTTCACAAACTTCATCAAAGTTGGTTACTTGTTCCAAGGACACTTTCTCTTCAACTTCTATTGCATGTTTCATGGTTTTCTCAACAGTATTCATAAGAGTCTGGAAAGCATCAGGTACCTACAACAGAACAAATATATACAGTTGACGTCTTTCAATAGATAAGGTATACACCAGAACATCAGCATCAGGTACCTACAACAGAACAAATATATACAGTTGACGTCTTTCAAAAGATAAGGTATACACCAGAACATCAGCATCAGGTCCCTACAACAGAACAAATATATACAGTTGACGTCTTTCAAAAGATAAGGTATACACCAGAACATCAGCATCAGGTCCCTACAACAGAACAAATATATACAGTTGACGTCTTTCAAAAGATAAGGTATACACCAGAACATCAGCATCAGGTCCCTACAACAGAACAAATATATACAGTTGACGTCTTTCAAAAGATAAGGTATACACCAGAACATCAGCATCAGGTCCCTACAACAGAACAAATATATACAGTTGACGTCTTTCAAAAGATAAGGTATACACCAGAACATCAGCATCAGGTACCTACAACAGAACAAATATATACAGTTGACGTCTTTCAAAAGATAAGGTATACACCAGAACATCAGCATCAGGTACCTACAACAGAATACACGCACACACATATATATTCTTTTACTTTTTTCAGTCATCGTTGTGTTATAAAATGTTTAGGATAGTTGAATTATAGAAAGATTATAATGTTAAATTTTTGGGCACTGTCATGGTATTAGCTGTCAGAATTGAAAGTAGAACTGACAAGGAACGTTACTGCTGGTTTGAGTTGATTCTTTGGCTACTGACTAGCCGGAGCTATCTATCTGTCTGTCTGTCTGTCTATCTCACTATCTCTCTCTCTATATATATCTATCTATCTATCACTCGTTCACCTCTGTTTGTGTCCGTAGAATTTATCAAATTAGAAAACGCAAATTTAATATAAAAATATATTTTCTGAAATTGCAAATTATTTAAAATATAAAAATATAATTTTCAACAGAGAGAATTTATCAAAATAGAAAACAAATGAAGTTTGAAGTTTAAAAATAATAGGATCGACCACTCACGACTAGCTAGCGCGAACGCGCGACTGCGCGTTCAGGACCACTCTGCTTTAGTGGTACCCTTATACTCTGTGTGTTTTCAAACGCATGGATATAGGTGTCAAATTTGTTCCAATAACTTTCGAGTGATAGATAGAGAGAGAGAGACAGACAGACAGACAGATAGCTCGCTTCAGCCAGTCATGGTATTAGCTGTCAGTAGCCAAAGAATCAACTCAAACCAGCAGTAACGTTCCTTCAGATTTTTCTACTTTCACTTCTGACAGCTAATACCATGACAGTGCCAATTTTTGTAATGCAAGTATGTAAATATAAAAAGAGTTTATTTGTTAATCAAAATTGGCAACTCAGTTTTTGAATGTATTACTTGAATCCCATAAATTTTAAAAATTTCTTTATGCTTTGAAGAGAGAAAATGAAAGAGAAGAGAAAGTGAAACCATGACATTTGCTTTGAAGTGAGAGCAGAAAGTAAAAGAAAAGAGAAAGTGAAAGATGTATGTACATGTATATGAAATGTGTGTGTGTGTGCGTGCATGAGAGAGAGGAGAGTGAGTGAAGGTGTGTTGTTATGTGTAAGTGGTACTCACTCAGTCTTTCTCTGTCCTGCACACACATCTTTTATATATACATACATAAATACATATGCATACATCTTTTTTGTATATATGTGTGTGTGTGCATGTGAGAGAGAGAGAGAGAGAGAGTGAGTGACTATTTCCTCATAATATATAGAGAAATGGATATCTTTTAAGGAACACACTCATAGAAAATGTGATGATATTGTCATGGTATAAAATGTTTATGATAATTGACTTATAGAAAAGATGATAATGTAAAATTTTTGTAATGTAAATATGTAAATGAAAATTAAGTTTATTTGGTAGTCGTAAGATAACTGGATCTTTTGATACCCTATACGTCAAAACTGGAAACTCAGTTTTTAAATGCATAAGGAAGAGATGCACACACACACACACACACACATAAAAACTCTCTTTTCATCATCATCATCGTTTTACGTCCGCTTTCCATGCTAGCATGGGTTGGACGATTTGACTGAGGACTGGTGAAACCGGATGGCAACACCAGGCTCCAATCTAGTTTGGCCTTCCTAACGCCAACCACTCAGAGAGTGTAGTGGGTGCTTTTACGTGTCACCCGCACGAAAACGGCCACGCTCAAATGGTGCATCTCATGTGCCACCCGCACAAGAGCCAGTCCAGGGGCACTGGCAACGATCTTACTTGGCTTGCCGGGTCTTCTCATGCACAGCACATTTCCAAAGGTCTCGGTCAGTAGTCATCGCCTCGGTGAGGCCCAATGTACGAAGGTCTTGCCTCACCACCTCAGCCCAGTTCTTCCTGGGCCTACCTCTTCCACGGGTTCCCTCAACTGTTAGGGTGTGGCACTTTTTCACGCAGCTATCCTCATCCATTCTCACCACATGTCCATACCAGCGCAATCGTCTCTCTTGCACACCACAACTGATGCTTCTAATGTTCAGCTTTTCTCTCAAGATACTTACACTCTGACGGGTATTCACATTGACATTACACATCCAACGGAGCATACTGGCTTCATTCCTTGCGAGCTTACGTATGTCCTCAGCAGTTACAGCCCATGTTTCACTGCCATGTAGCATGGCTGTTCGTATGCATGCGTCATACAGTCTGCCTTTTACTCTGAGTGAGAGTCCCTTTGTCGCCAGCAGGGGTAAGAGCTCTCTAAACTTTGCCCAGGCTATTCTTATTCTAGCAGCTAAACTTTCAGCGCACCCACCCCCACTACTAACTTGGTCGCCCAGATAGCGGAAGCTGTCGACTACCTCTAGTTTTTCACCCTGGAATGAGATAGAAGTCGTTTCCTGTTTGTTTACAGTCTTTATTGCACCTGAACATCTGCCACAAACAAAAACTAACTTGCTAGTTAACCTGCCTTTGATGTTGCTGCACCTCTTATGTGTCCATAGCTTGCACCGGGTACATCTTATAGAGTTACTACCTACTCCTTTTCTACATACTGAGCAGGGCCATCTACCTGAAGGGGTTTGTGTTTTATCTACCTTCCTACTTATTAGGATTTTGGTTTTAGCTGGGTTGACTCTAAGGCCCTTCAATTCTAGACCTTGCTTCCACACCTGAAACTTCTCTAGTTCTGATAGTGACTCCGCAATTAGGGCAAGGTCATCAGCATAGAGGAGCTCCCAGGGGCAACCTGTCTTGAACTCCTCTGTGATTGCCTGGAGGACTATGATAAATATGAGGGGGCTGAGGACAGAACCTTGGTGGACCCCTACCTCTACCCGGAATTCATTGCTGTACTCATTTCCAACCCTCACCTTACTGGCAGCATCTCTGTACATGGCTCGCACAGCTCTCAATAACCATTCTTCTATCCCAAGTTTCCTCATTGACCACCAGATAAGGGATCGGGGGACCCTGTCAAAGGCTTTCTCCATGTCAACGAAAGCCAGGTACAGAGGTTTATCCTTAGCTAGGTATTTCTCCTGCAGCTGTCTCACTAGAAATAAGGCATCAGTAGTGCTTTTACCTGGCACGAACCCAAACTGCATCTCATCTAAATTGATTCGCTCCCTAATTAGTTGGGCTATGACCCTCTCTGTAACTTTCATAACCTGATCTAACAGCTTGATGCCTCTGTAATTATTTGTATCTAAAGCGTCACCTTTACCTTTGTAGCAGTTGACTATGATGCTGCTACACCAGTCATTGGGTATGACTCCTTCGTGTATCACCTGGTTCGTAATACGGGTGACTAGGCTATAGCCAACACTGCCAGATATTTTGAGCATCTCTGCAGTGACTCCTGATGGGCCGGGGGGCTTTCCCGGTCTTCATACTCTTAATTGCTTTATCTACCCCGGTACTATCAACTCGGATAGCTGGTCCCTCTATTGGGTCGACATACGGCAGGCTCTCTTCCTGCCATTCATTCTCTTTATTAAGCAATCTATCGTAGTGGCATCTCCAGACCTCTTTCTTTGCATCCTCATTTAGTGCAAGCGTACCATCATCCATGCGAACACATTTCTCTCCTACAACATCACTATTCTCTCTCCTACACTGTCTTGCAACACGAAATACCTCAAGTCTTTGGTCCTCACGGCGCAGAACATTGGCAAATCTTTTCTTATCTGCTTCCCCTCTGGCTAAATAAACCTGTCGCCTAGCCGCCCTTCTGGCACATTGGTACAATTCCCTGCTACCACCGTTCTTCCAGTCCTTCCAAGCCTGTTTCTTTTGTCTAATAGCCCTGTCTACCTCCTTGTTCCACCACCACGTTACTCTGGGTCGGGAGGGGACCTTACACCACCCACAAATCTGGTCGGTGGCTTTCAACAGGTTGTCCCGCAGAAATCTCCAATTGTCTTCCACGTTGTATGATGCTATATCCCCTTCTATTTCGTTAAATGCTTCAAGTAACTTGTCTCTAAGTCTCTGTTCATTTGCAGGGTCTTTAAGCTTCCACACCCTTCTCCTCCAAGCCTGTCTAATTCTGGGCACCCATTTTACCTTGATCCCAAAGTCGCTAACTACTAATCTATGTTGTGGGGTACATTCTTCGCCAGGGTAGGTTTTGGCATTTATAAGCCGCCCTCTTTCCCTATTTCTGGCGAGGATGTAGTCGATTTGGCTAGAGTGTCTGCCGGAGCGGTAGGTGACTAGGTGACTGGCAGGTTTCCTGAAGTTGGTATTGCAGACCATAAGATCGGTTGCATCACAGAACTCCAGCAGTCTGGTTCCCTCCTCGTTGCGGGAACCGAAGCCATAGCCTCCATGTATGCCATGGAAGCCTCCAGCACGACGTCCGACATGACCATTGAAGTCTCCAGCCACAAAGAGAAGGTCCCTGTCACTCGTCGACGAGGTAGTTTGCAAGAGGGTGTCATAGAATTGGTCTTTCAGACCATCTGGTAACCCCGGTTGAGGTGCATAGGCTGAGATGACAGTAGCTAATCTATGATGAAGCACTAGTCTGATCTTAAGTACTCTGTCACTTACTCTAACGACCTCGATTACCTTATCCACCCATTTCTCCGCTAGAAGTATTCCTACGCCCCCGACCCTGTCAGTGTTCCCTGCTGGAAGTGTCCCTGTCTATTTCTTAAATTTTCTGTGTGTTTATCTCTTCCTGTCGCCTCACCTTCCCTAATATCAGCCACCCTCATTATACCATATTTCCCTGAACCTAACATTTTTGCAGCCCTCTCATTTTAACCCTGTAGTTGGTCCATTATTGATTTTTATTGAAATCCAATTAGCCAACAATTGAACTAGATCTTAGTTCAACATGTATACAAAGTTTGGTGAAAATTAGTTCCCTGGTTTGGGCAGCATGAGAGTAACAGACAGACAGAAATTGCCATTTATATTTAAGATATATGATGGGCTTCTTTCAGTTTCTGCTTACCAAATCCACTCACAAGGCTGTGGTTGACCTGAGGCTATAGTAGTGGGATTGAACCTGGAACCACGTGGTTAGGAAGCAAGCTCCTTACTGCACAGCTATGCCTGTGCCTATATATATATATATATATATATATATATATATATATATATATATATATATAAAGTTTTAAAATGGAGAAATCTAACGGATACAAATTAATTAACATATTCACATACAATTGTTTCATTTCACAACCAAAATTAAAACTACAAAACAAATAAATATATAATCTTGCATTTTAAAATACCTTGGATGGAAAATCATCAGGGTGCACAAAAGGACAATACAAGAATTACATTGTGATCTGTTGGAATACTCAGAATATATAATCATGTTTATTATGTACTAGCAGTTGAGCCCGCTGTTGCCCGGGATTAAGTTAGGATTATTAAGCTAATCAAGTGCTTTGTTTCAAACCAAACTAAGTTACAACAATGTTAAATTTGAGTGAAATCCATTGAAATTGGTAAATGTTTGGCTGAGAATGGGTTGCAGACAATTTGATTGGGAAATCCCATAAGGAATCAGTTTATCGATTTTTCCACTCATTGATTGGTTTTTTGGGGGGGAGAACTTAAAGCATTCAAAAATCCCTTAAGTCCTAAATAATGCCAGCATCAAGTCTGAACAAAATACCTCAAAATTGGTAAAAGTTATTGTTGAAAATGGGGTGTAGCCAATTTTAGTGGGAAATCCTATAAGGAATTGGTTTATCGATTTTTCATCCTGACTGAATGGAAAACCCCATAAGGAATCAGTTTATTGATTTTTCACCCCAAAAAAGGACTTAATCGAACACAACATTGCTGATTCAAAAAATCTATATTTATACTTTAAAGTTAGTTTTTATACCCAACCCAGTTCTGCAGAATCAGTGTCACGACAGGAATGTATGGGTTGGGAATCCTTCTGGCAAGGAAAACAGAACGCCCAAAAGGGATCCCGATCCTCTGTGTCAAAAGGTTATGTTCAGATCACAACTAAGCCTTAACCTAAGCCTAAGCTAACCTAGTGAAAGGGAGCTCGGGAGCCTCTAAAAGGCAGTAACTAATCCTGATCTAGTCCTAGCCCCTCCTAGGGGTACTATCGGTCGAGGCTGCATCGAAGAAGGTTGCCTCAGAGATCTGCATCAAAGGTTTGCACTGGATAAGGATGCATCAAAGGTTTGCATTGGAGATCTGCAGTGAAGAAGGTTGACTCAAAGATTTGGATTGGATAAGGTTGATTTGAAGGTTTGCATTGGGGATCATGATTGGAGTAACTTAGGAAAACTTACTAACAGCCTTAACAAAAAAAACTAAAGGGCCTGGCTCTTCTAGCCTAACTCTATGAACAACTTGGCCAAGCGCTGATATCGGCCGAGTGAGCATTGCTGTCAGAAAAGTCAGCATTATCTAATAAAGAAAAGGAAGAGTCCATGAGTCATGTTTCCATGGTTTGAGAATATGTCTGGCCAATGCTTCTGGATCACCCGTTTATAACCACATAGGCTGCAATGATGACTTGTTCTTCTTACTACGTCTATAAAACTTCACTATAGACAACATTGCAATTTCTGCCCTGAGGAGCATACACAGAAAGAGCGTTTCTACTCCCCACACGGGAGCAGGCCACATAAAGTTGCCCATGTGAAAAGCACGGCTCCCCCAAATGGATGCCTGCCACCGATAGTGTTTGGCCATAGGATTTGTTGATGGACATGGCGATGCATGACCTTACTGGGAACTGTGATCTGTGGAAGTTAAACGACATGTCTGACCCTGAGGGATAAAAGTGCATCCTTGAAATGAAAGCTTTTCCCCCCTTCCTGCACCCCATAACAATAAGTGGGGTGTTAGGGACTTGACTAGCAAGCGGGTCTCGTTGGACTGTTTAGGCAGATAAAGCATGTACTCTTTATCCCATTTGAGTTTTATTGAATGATCGTGTAAAATTTTCTTAACAATAGGATATATTGTAAGTCTACACACACACACACACACAAACAAACACACACTTGGTGTTATTGTTGTTGTGATATGTGTACTCTTTATCCCATTTGAGTTGTTGCTTTGAGGTGTTCCATTAACTGGATGGTAGGTTTTTTTGAGGTGGGGATTAAAGCAGTGATTTATTTCTGGTATCATTATATCATCAAAGATTTTATGGCAGGAGATAAGTTTTGGCGAGGACTATCTTTTGTTCTGAGTCACAGAGTTGTCAAGGATCTATCAGCTGTTAAGGTTCAGTAAATTCCGTAAAAATTTTTTATTTGTTTCTTGATGTGGAAACGTACATTTCGTTTAATGTCAGCATAAAGTGAACAAGAGAGAAAATAACAGGAACGTGTGTATGTGTTGATGGTTGGGTGCGAGATAGAAAGTGTGTGTGAGACAGAGAGAGAGTGTGTGAGAGCCTAACGTCCCTCTTTCTTTCTCTCTCAGTCAAACACATACTAAAAACAGATGCGAGAAAAAGTAAATAAATTAAATTAATTATATCTCTCTCTCTCTCTCTCTCTCTGTGTCTCACACTTTCTTTCTGACAACACACACCTCTCTCTCTCAGTCAATCACTCACACACTCACTCAAAAAAGATGTGACGTAAAATAAATTTTAAAAATGTACGCTGTTACTCTTTCCCTCACACACACAGCGTACATTTGAAAATTTTATTTCTCCTCGCATCTTTTTTGAGTGAGTGTGTGAGTGATTGACTGAGAGAGAGAGATAGCATAACAACCAGAAGGGAAAGGAGCCATGGTGGAGTTGTTGCATACATCCGTGAAAACCTCACACTCCAGGTCTTACTGTCATACTCAAATTCAGTATGTGACACTCTAATTGTATACATGACAACACAATATAATCATATGCAATACATATCGTCCACCGGATGCTCCAAACCACATTGGCAAGTTTGAAGATTGCTTCAAAAGAATTAAAGAAATCCTCATGAAACTGGAACACTATGTGAATGTATTTCATATGGGTGATTTCAACTTCCTCAACGTCAAATGACCCGAAGGTCTCATGCTCTCAGGAACGACTTATTGCAAACAAACAAAGGTGAAGTCCCTTCTTAACCTCACCAAAGCCCCATTCATGGAGCAAGTTGTGCTTAGACCAACTAGGGCAGATAACATTTTGGATCACTGCTTCACAAACAATATGGACATCATTCATGATGTGAAAGTGATGCCCACATTAGTTTCAGATCACAACATAATAGAGCTGTCTATGTATGGACCAAAAGTAGCCAGAGACATACAGCCTAAAGGAAGCACCCAAAATCTTTCCAATCTGAACTTCTACAAAGCAGACTGGAAATTGATCCAAAAAGAGATCCTCAGACAAGACTGGCCGAAATGTCTCTCCACACCAGACATTGGCATGAAACTAAAATATTTCATATCTGTTATGCAAACCATATGCCAGGAATATGTTCCAGAGCACAAGGCCAATACAAAAAGGAACAAGATTCCAAGGGAGAGGAAGATCCTCATGAGATGACAGATGAACGTTGCAAATTGCTTCAACCAACATTCCAAAAGTAGTGAAAGGTCCTGCCTAAAAACAACACTGATGGAGATTGTAAGTCAAACCCAAAGGCCTTCTTTCATTATGCCAAAGAAACAGCCTCAGTACACCGCAAAATAGGATCCCTCTTTCAAAAGGATGGCTCCCTCACAGATAGTCTAACCAAGATCAGTGAGGTACTGAATGACCAGTTCAAAAGTGCCTTTACCACCCCGTTGGAACACAGACAAGTGAATGAACCAATGGATTTCTTTGCCACCTCACCTATAACCAGCAAGGCAGTTACGATGGATTACATCGACATTAGCTAAGAAGATATACTACAAGCCATAAATGAGGTGGATGCATAACTCAACTGCTGGTCCTAATGGTTTCCTAGCAATCCTCCTCAAATTGGGTAAGTGTGCTCTGGTGAAACCTCTACAGATTCTCTTCCAGAGCTTTCTTGCAAATGGCAGGCTGCCAAGCAAACTGAAGGAGGGAATAATATGCCCAATTCATAACGGAGGAAGCAGAGCAGATGCCAAAAACTATAGGCCTATGTCTCTGACTTTACACATAAGCAATGTCATGGAACAGATAGTCAGAGGGAAACTAATTGCATCCTTTGAAGAAAATAACTTGCTGAGTATTACTGAGCATGGCTTTCAACCAGGTAGGAGCTGCCTGACCCAGCTCATACATTATAACTGGGTGTTGAGGCAGTTACTCAACAACTCAAATGTGGACGTAATATACCCTGACTTTGCAAAAGCTTTTGATAAAGTGGATCATGGTATGATATGCCACAAACTGCATGATCTTGTTATAGCTACAAAAGTTGGAGAGTGGTTACATGACTTTCTGAAAGATAGAAGTTAGGCAGTAGTGGCCAATGGAGCCACCTCAAAGAGAATAAAAATAGTGAGTGGTATTCCACAGGGCACTTTCTTGGGACCACTGCTTTTCATAGTGGTCCTCTCGGATATGCTCTCAGCTGCCCGGATAGCCACCTTTGCTAGCTATGCAGACAATATGAAAATCTTGCAGAAAATACAGAACCCAGCGATGTTGCACACCTGCAGCATGAGTTGGACTCAATTTACAGATGGGCTGAGGACAATAATATGCAGTTTAATGCTGAAAAATTCCAAGCCCTGTGCTACAAGTGTCCAAAACTTAATATAATACTGACAGGATACTCTGGTCTACACGGGATTACAATCCCAAAGCCTAAATCAGTGAGGGACCTGTGTATCGACATGAGTGATGATACCTCTTTCCAAGTGCACATTACCAGGATGGCAACAAAGTGCACAAGACTGGCTGGATGGTTCCTGAGAACGTTCAGAACCAGAGAGAAGGAAACCATGATGGTCCTCTGGAGGACATTCGTCCTCAGTCGCCTGGTCTACAGCACCCAGCTATGGTCACCCAGTAGTGTAAAATTAACAGTGGACCTTGAAGCAATCCAGCGAAGCTTCACAAAGAAGATCGTCTCTTTGCAACAGCTCAGCTACTGGGAAAGGCTGAAACAGCTAAGACTATTCCCTGAAGTGAAGGTGGGATAGGTATGCAGTAATATATATCTGGAAGATCCTGGAATGGATTGTGCCAAATTTTGGCATTGAAGGCTACACCAATGCCAGAATGTGTCGACACTGCACAGTGCCAAAGATCCCAGCAATGCCATCATGCTTCAGGATCAGTTACTGCAATAGCCTGGGTTTCAGGGGCCCACAACTTTTTAATATTCTCCCAAAAAGCCTGAGGGACCTACACAAAATGAATATAGGTGTTTTCAAATCAAAACTGGACCTCTTCTTGTCAAGAGTCCCAGATGAACCTACCTCACGGCAAGAGATGCAAATGAGGGTAATGACATCAAACTCCCTTATTCACCAAATGCCACATATTAGATGGGGCTCTCAATAATAACAGTGTAACAAAATGGCAGTGCCCCAGCATGGCTGCAACTACAAAAAAAAAAATCTCGAAATGAAATATTGGTTTCAAATTTTGGCACAAGGCCATCAATTTAGTGGGTGGGTGGGTAAGTTGATTACATTGAACCCAGTGCTCAACTTGTACTTATTTTATCAAACCCAAAAGGATGAAAGGCAAAGTCAACCTAGGTGAAATTTTAACTTAGAATGTGAAGAAGCATTTTGCCCAGCATGCTAACAATTCTGCCAGCATGCCACCTTATTCCGAAATGAAATCTATTTGCTTTTGTCTTTTATTTTTACTAAAAAGATTACAATTCTTTTAATGTTATTGTATATTTACATCCACTTTTCATTTGTATACATACACACACAGAGTTTTGATTCCTTTCTGAAAATATCATTAGTACCAGAAACATCTTAATCAGGTACACACACACATGCAGCTCACCACTTTCTAAAGATATGGTAAGTACTACAAATATCAACATCAGGTACCTGCAACAGAAAAAAATATCAAGTGCTTTAGACTGAGCACAAAAAGGTTTCTTGTCTAATACTTCAATCCTAGTATACTCTTATACCTATTTACTTATTTTATATGTCATGGGTGATGAATGAAAGTGTATGACCATGAATAAAAGCAACCAAGATAGGGTTTCTCTGAAGAAAGAGAGGAGTAACATCACTCGGAGTCATTTCAGGTCGAGCCATAAATTCTCAGTTTTGAGAGGTCACTCATCCAGTACTAAGGGCATGCGGTTAGAATACCTGAGGAAAAATTGCAGGCACACTTTACAATCAAGGTGAATCAACAGTAGATTTAGATGTAGACAGCAGATGAGATGGTTGGATAATACCTTAGTTGGTATCAATCTATATTTACTTTTTGTCTTTTACTTGTTCCAGCCATGCTGGAGCACCACCTTGAAAAATTTTTGCTTCAATGAATCAATCACATTACTTTTTATTTAAGCCTTGTACTTATTGTATTGGTCTCTTGCTAAAACACTAAGTTACAGGGACATAAACACACCAACACCAGTTGTCAAGAGGTGGTGGGAGACAAACACAGACACAAAGGCATGCACACACGACAGGCTTCTTTCAGTTTCTGTCAACCAAATCTACACACAAGGCTTTGGTTGGCCCAAGGCTACAACAGAAGACACTTGTCCAAGGTGCCCTGCAGTGGGACTGAACATAGTTGGGAAGCAAGCTTCTTACCACAAAGCCATGCCTGCACCTATATTTGTATATATTTGTACTGAAATACAGATCCAGAATTAGCAAATATACCCACTGAGCAGGTAAAATTTACTTCCAGGGGTTAACTATGAAAATCCCTGCTAAATACACCATAGAGCATGTCAAGACAAAGACCACCCTGTAATTTAAAGAAAAAGAGAAAAACAAACAGAAAATATTTTACCATTCTAAAACGACAGGGAATATCTGCTCTGAAGACACCTGATTCCAGAGCTTCAACATGTCCACCAACGTAAGTCTCAGAGTCAAGTAAATGTCCATCATGGGTAAGTTTATTCAGAACTGATTCCTGTTTATTGGGGAAGATAACATTAGCATGGTATGCCTGCACCATCAAGAGGGCTTCACAGAGTGTCCCAGAACCTTTGCGCAAGACCTTGAGTAAGAAAAAGAGTAACACAAATAGATTGTTAACTAGTAGAAATTAACAATAAAGGGCAAAAAAATAAGCATGTTTACTAATAGAAATATAGGTTGTTCATATATTTAATTTTGTCCTTTTATTATTCATGAACATGTCTGTTCACACACGCACACATGCAAATAACATTTTCCATGTTAGACAAATATTTCTTGAGGCATTGTTACAGCTGGATGCCTTTCCTGATGCTAACCTTTTTCTTTTTTAAGCCATATAGCTTCAAAGCCACAAAGTGAGTGGACAAATTATTGACAGAAGTGATAACAATCACTAATCAAGCATGATAAAGTGAGCAGAAATGTTTCTGTCCATCCAAATTCACTCACATGGCTGTGATCAGCCTAGGGGTAAAAAAGATTTTTTTTTCTGTGCACAATGGGATTGAACCTGAAACCATGTGGTTAGGAAGCAAACTTCTTAACTACATAGCCTTGCCTGTTCCCACATAAACACATTATATAATAATGTTTGTCCATTGTTGTTGATGATGACCAAAGACATCACATGGGGGAAGATGAGTCACAGTGCATCTGGCTGTGGTCAATCAGGTTGATGCATGGTCAAAAGCTTGTCATAGATCAGGTACTGTTGGGAATGAAGGCAAGGAGTTGACTGGACTTGTGCAGCTCATGTTTCCTTTGGGTTCCTGCAATCTTATTCTGTTCATAGGAGGTGGCACCTCTGTTGGTGCAGCTATGTCAGGCAGGATAGTCTTGTGCTTGCATTTCCAAGGTGTTGGGGTTGATCTGAAAACACTTCAATGAGGCTTTGAATGTATCTTTGAAGTGCTTTTACTGCCCACCTTGTATGCACTTGCTTTCTGCCAATTCACTGTAAAATAGTCTCTTGGGTAGTAAATGTCAGGCACACACACAAAGTAAGAGGAGGGATATCCAGGCAGATACCGAATTTCTATGTAAAATTCCTTCAGATGGTGTGTTTTATGGTAAACTTTCTTTAATGCTCATCCAAAGTTACAGTTTATTTCTTGGTTACTTAGAGTGTAAAAGGAGAATGAAGATTTTGAACATTCAAACTTTGTTTATTTCCAGTAAGCTTATTCATAATATTGTTGTATTTGGGGATGGTCATGTTGCCAGTTTAGCCAATAAAAACACACGCACTGTATATTTGGTGTTAATTTGCTTCAGCTTTATATCATTTATATTACATTACATTACATTAATCATATTTCGGCCAGAATTCTTTCGTCACACTTCTGTGACCTCATTAGTGGTCCTTTGCTTTGTTCTTTCTTGTATGTGTGTCCCTCCTTGCTAACGATCAGCCATTTTGTATTTTGTATTCCTATTGTATGTGTCTACGCATGCGTATCCCTCTATGTGTGTCTATGTTTTATAAGTGCATGTGTGTGTGTATGGGGAGTGCCTGTATTATCTGTATCCTCTGTTAATACATGTTCGTTTATTTTGTTTTTATTTATTTATTTATTTGTTCATGCTAAACTGGCAACATGACCATCCCCAAATACAACAATATCTGTTTCAACACACGATTCCACATAAAAAAATCTTGCAAAACAAATATATAAAAAAAATATTTATTCATAGTTATTATCTGACACACGTTTCGATTGTACTAAGTGCATATTGTTGCATATTTATACATTATTAGTACAATCTCTTCAGAGTATATAAATATGACATTGTTTGAAGAGGAATTTTCCTGTTATTAGTTTGAATTAGGCTTGGTAAAACTTGGTAAAGCCTAATTCAAACTGTAGTAATGCTGTGCGCATGCGTAGTCTCACGCATGCGTGGAATTCAACATCCAAGCTTTCCCACTTTATTCTGTCTCTTTCTCGACTGGCCAGCAATTGAGCATGGACGTGTCTAGCTGTCTTCTCTCCATCTTTCGAACTCACGCCAGACAGCTCACATCAACATACCGATGTCTCAGCAACCATGTTCTCACACACAGAAGACGTCTCAACAACCAAGAGTAAGGCTGTCTATTTACCTCCTTAAATAAATATTGTTGAGTTGATAGTTTGGAGTTCTGCGTTCCGTTTATTCCTAATTTAATATAGGAAATTAGGTGTACACCTAATGGTGTATAACCAATTTCCTACAAACTGGTGACCCTCCGACGTGATTCAAACATGCAGCCCGCTGAGCTATTTAACGAATTTCCTACAAACTGGTGACCCCCGACGTGATTCAGACACGCAGCCCGCTGAGCTACAATAACAGCTATTTCTATATAACTGATAACCAACATTCTTATAGTGGTGACCCCGACTAAAGAACAAACGCGGCCATGGATTCTGAACTACCAAGCAACGATGACCACCAACATCTCCAACCATAGTCAACACGACTTACTAAGTACACCAAACTAAACCACCGCGGCAAATCTCTCTCTTCGATTCTGTTAGGTGACTTAGCTTCACCACGATAATAAACAGACAAGAATTACAGCCTGCGATACTTCCAATTGTGTACTCAAGAACTTGGTATAAAACTCTCACGTGTACTGACTTTCTATCTGCTGTAATATCTCACATACACATTCATCTTTTATGCCACAACAAATATCTCTTGTTATTCATTTTATACGGTTGTGTTTATCATCTCCCTTTTACTGGCCATATGTTATCGTAGTATAACATATCATGTATATCATCTTTGATATATTATTTTGTGTTCGACCGTGTGACACGTTTAAATAAAAGGAGTCCTCTGTTTTTCCATTCGTCACCATTTCTCCTTTTATGAGTTCGCACGGTCATTCTTATAACTGGTGACCCCGAGTACAAACAACTGCAGCACGAAATCTGAACTACCAGCAATAATACTACACGAGACGTCAAATTCATTTTTACACAGTGTCGTCTACTTGCTAAAAATAGCAGCAACATGCTCGTCACATGCGAACAATTTCATCTTGGGTTAAAAATCTCATCAAGGCTGACACTAATGGTCGTACAGAGTGTGTCTGTCGACCGTCTGTAAAAGTGTACCTTTTCGAACACCACTGTCAACATTACCACCACACATACAGAACAGCCAGTTTTATAGTGACGACATCAACTACTACTACCAACTACGAGCATTCCCCCGACGTCGCCAACAGTTTCAACAGGACATCATTACCACCACACATACAGAACACAGCTATATTACAGTTCCTGCGCCGATGTCTTCTCCATCAATGTACTGTCTACCACAATGTCGTGCGCCAACAACCCCACCACCAGGGACACACCAGATCAACACACTCGGTTTTATCTTTACTGTATGAGTGGAATTTTCCCCTCACGCACAACAGTCAGAGCTAACCGACTAGGATATTTAGTACCAGGTAACAGGTCGCAATCTCGCATCGATGCTCAACTACAGCTCTGCCAACTGACCACGACTTCCTGTGTACGGACATTCAACTTGTGTAATTCTTTTATGAACTGGATATATAGTTTTTTGTCTCTACAGACACTTTTAATATGTTCTGTGTTTTTCTCACACACACACTTGTGCACTCATATATTTTCTTTCCTTTCAGTACATTGCATGCCTGTATCACACGAGTGTACATTTCATTTCTTTCATTTTTCTTTGTGTGTTTGTGCTACATCTTGTGGGTGGTTTTCAGTGGCCATCCTGCCTCAGGCGTTCCAACAGGATTTTATATTATTGTGCGTTCCGCACTGGCAATGGAGCCCTTTAGTAACGCTGTGTGCATGCGTAGTCTCACGCATGCGTGGAATTCAACATCCAAGCTTTCCCACTTTATTCTGTCTCTTTCTCGACTGGCCAGCGATTGAGCATGGACGTGTCTAGCTGTCTTCTCTCCATCTTTTGAACTCACATCAACATACCGATGTCTCAGCAACCATGTTCTCACACATAGAAGACGTCTCAACAACCAAGAGTAAGGCTGTCTATTTACCTCTTTAAATAAATATTGTTGAGTTGATAGTTTGGAGTTCTGCGTTCCGTTCATTCTAATTTAATATAGGAAAGCAGGTGTACATCTAATGATGTATAACCCACTTTCCTATAAAACTAATAACAGAGGAAAATTTCTCTCCAAACTATGTCATATTTATATACCCTGAAGAGATTGTACAAATAATGAATAAATTGCTGCATATAATATGCAACAATGTGCAATTAATATAATAGAAACACACAGACAATTATTATGAATAAGCTAACTGGAAATAAAGAAAGTTTGAATGTTCAAATTAGTCATTCTCCTCATTATCAATACACACACACACACACACACACATATATAATCAAGCTCTTCCAGGCAACTGACTTGACTGTGACTTTCACACAAAAATAAACACCAGATGAACACAAGAATAAAAATGAGAAGATCTGTAATTTAATGAGAAACATTATTAAAAGTAACAATTAAGAATCTTACCTCATCGGGCTCCATCGGAATAATGGTGCACAGAGCAAATATGAAAGGGTGAACATATTTCATATACAAGTGGTAAGTAGCAACAGCATCTGACACTGAATAGTTGGCAAGGACCTACAAAGTTCCATGAATAAGTTTATGACAATAAAGCATAAAAGACAGAGATTGGACAGGAGTAAATAATATTTCCACAACATTAAACTATATAATATAAACAGAGGTATAATATAATGTTTATACCAATTTATATTTCTTTAATATCACATATTCAGATCAACTTATATTTCTAGAAAGTGATATTTTTCCATGGGCAGCTGGAAACAAAGGACATGGCTTGTATAACAGTGACATTCATTTACAACTATTCACATGTCACAAGAAGGAAAAATCTGCTTGAAGAAATGCTGTCCAACTCATTCAAGCATAGGAAAGTGGATGTTAAAGCAATTATGATGATGACATACACACACATAGATACAGGGGATCTTTTTTAGTTTACCTCTGCCAAATCTACTCACAAGTCTTTAGATGCCCAAGGTTGTAGTAGAAGACATATGCCCAAGGTGCCACACAGTGAGACAGAACTTAAAACCACAGGGTTGACAAGCAGATTTCTTAACCGTATGCTTACATTTATGAGGGAGGTTCTAAAAAGTTCCTGACTTTAAGGATATCACGAAAGGCCTGGCTGGAGGCCCGAGTTCTTTTACAGGGCTTGGAAAAACTGAAGGCCCACTGCAATAAGTGCATGAATCTGAGAGAGGAATATGTTGAATAAAATCATAATTAACTGATCCTCTTGTATTTTCTTTTACCCAAAGCCAGGAACTTTTCAGTACCCCTTTGTATATTTTTCTTACGTTACAACAGATTCACATAAATTTACATTTCTATAAGATCACAAATTCAAATCACTATATAGGTGGAATGAGGTCCAGTCCTGGGTGTAACATTAAACTACATCCAGTATTAGGGCCTTAGTTTGGGAGTTCCATGGTTTTGAAGAGTGTGGAACTGCTTCTTAGCCACTGTTGTTCCAAGGTCTATTCTGACCCAGAGTAGAAGCATCAGGGTTCCAGTTATAGTTAATTAGCAAGTAAGTCAGGCAGACAAAACTCATTAGCCTGGGTATTGGGAAACCCATCTAGGAGAAAGAAAATCCTGATTCCAAACCTCCATTGCCTTGCATATGAAAGGCTTCAGGTGTAAACCCTGAAGGAATAAAATTAGAAGTCGGAGCCTCTGAAGAAATTCAATGTTGTGTACAACCTTGTTCTGGCAACTCCTATAACAGCCCTGGTGCCAAACTGTAACAACCATGCAGTTTGTTTGGATCCATCAGTGATGTGTAGAGGGAGAACATGCTGCATAGGAAACAACCTGTCTTCCATACCATACTGCCCAGGTTTGGATCCCATTGAACACTCTATACTGGAGAGATAGAACACACTAGAGACAATGCTCCAGTTTCACCTATGGCATTCACACAATACAAGGAGCCACAGTTACCACTTATAAGTTATTACTACAACTCAAACAGCACCAGGACAGCCTACAAGTGTGGCTAGTGTAGCAGAGCCTGCATCAGACTGTCCTAATGGAGTAGACACCTAGGACCTTCATCCATGGTCATTAACAACAGACAGAGGCCTCATGTTCCATCTAGAATCTCAATGTAATTGTCAACTACTCTTGTTGTTTTAACATATTATCAGATAAAGTTGTGGTTTATTTGTCATACAGAGTCAGTGGAAGACAGAACAATATTCAAAATAATATAAAATACAATAGAAGAAAACAGAAATTTTCTGCTTGCTTACCTGTGGCTCTTCACTAGCCATACGACACATGTCTTCAGGGTCCAACTCAACAGGATCATAACGAAGCTTGGCCTGGGAGAGGGAGAACATTGAAAAATGATCAGATAATCATTAAAACACTTTGAAAGCAATTTTGAAATTATGAATTCATGATAAAATGACGAGCATTTGAAATATAATGTATGGGTAATAGTGTTTAATAAGGCTTTGTAAATGTTTAATACAATTTATAATATTCAATAACAGTAAGGCAGTGAGATGACAGAATCTCATTAGCATGCGGGGCAAAATGCTTAGCAACATTTCGTCCATCTTCATGATCTGAGTTCAAATTCCACGGAGGTTGATTCTACCTTTCATTTTTTGGGGGTCAATAAAATAAATACCAGCTGAGTACGGGGGTCTATGTAATCGACTTACTACCACCCACACCCGAAATTGATGGCCTTGTACCAAAATTTGAAACCAATATTTAATAATAATTATATTTAATGTGTATAACATTTTATCCTGGCAGTGAAAAGTAACCAAAGTGGTCACACGTCAAGTTATTTTGATCCTTGTGGGTAGAAATGGGGCCAATCTGTCAAGTTTCCAATCTTTAGATTTTCATGAAAGGTATAAAGAAACTTGAAACTAATCAAATTTGGTTTTGTTAACCTCCTAGATTTTCTCAACCATTGATCAGTCTCTGAGGAATTGTGACTCTTTGTGCCTCTGATCCATGCAAGTACAAAAAAGTGGACATAAAAAGGGGGGAGTCACAAAAAAATTGAAATCACCAACATTGCCCTTATCTCCACTAACAAGAGTGGTGGTGATACAGTTTTTCCTGAGGGTGATAGCCATAGTGTTGGATATTCTGCCATTTACTTTCTCTTCAGCAAGAACAACAACATTATTTACATGAAACTCTTACCTTTGCAACTGCTTTCAAGTTTTGACTGCCAACAGGTAAGTAACTGTCTCTTTTAACCCATCTACAACACAATACAAATGTTTCATTTTATAATTTAACTGTTACTGTATAGAAATATAACAAATGTTCAAAGTTGCTGAAGCAAAACAGAAACAAATATACATGTACTAAAATTGGAACAATACAGAAAAGATTAGCATTGTCCCTGCTCAAGGATGACATGCAAATTTGTGAAGCACTGCCTGTATATTATATAAATACATGTGTAACTGTGAAAATAAGTCTACTTGGGTTCAGTCCCATTTGAAGCACCTTGGGTAAGTGCCTTCTACTATAGCCTTGGGTTGACCAAGGCCTTGTGACTGGATTTGATAAAAAAACTGAAAGAAGCTCATTGTGTGTATGTGTCTTTGTGTCAGTGTTTGTCCCCTATCACCACTTGTCAACCAGTGTTGGTAAGTTTATGTCCCTGTAACTTAGCAGTTCAGCAAAAGAAGCTAAGAGAATAAGTACCTAGCTTTAAAAATAAAAAAAGTACTGGGGTTGATTCGTTCAACTAAAATTCTCCAAAGTGGTGCCCCAGCATGGCCATAGACTAATGACTGAAACAAGTAAAAAGATATATGCATATATATATATATATAAACCCCAATGCATCATTTCAGAACATTAATCCTTTGGAATCTTATTCAGGTGTTGTATGACATCGGTTAAAACAACAACAACAACAGCATGCTCACTGGTTTCAGAGGTCTTCAGTTCTGCCCCTTCTTCCAGTGGTTCCCATACTGTGCACCTTGAAAAAGTTAGATTATATTTCAAAATATGAAAAATAAAAACTGAAATTCACTAGTCAAAGTGGCAGAAAACTAAATAATAAGTTCTAAACTAAGAATGAGAGGTGGTTATGTCATTCAATTCATTTAGGCTAATTATGGTATGACAGTGTTATTCAATTTTGAATCTGAAATTTCATAAGGATAAGAACTAAATTAGTATCAATCTATCCTTGAAATTGACATCTTATGGTAGGCAGATTATGTTTCAGTTTATTTCATTTCTAGCCTCAGTAGTCTTCATTTCAATAATAAATGAGAAAAGTAAACTAAAATATATGACGTTGAACCAAATCTTTAAATTCATCCTCACGCACTGCAGCTGTATTTCAATCCTTTTCATCCATATAGTGGCAAGAATTTTCATCTTTTCAATTAATTTTGAAAGACTTCTTAAAAGAGTCCAATAGTTTGTGATACACTGCCATTTTTCACAGCACACTGGTCACTCATCTCAGTCTCAGTTTAACTATTAATAAACCGTGCTCTTTGTGTAATACAATTCATATTAACAGACTAAATTACCCATTAAATGGAAAAGTTTAAGAAACAATCATGACGATTATGAATCTCTAAGTGAATGTTTGTCAAAAGCAACTAAGCATAGTGATAATAATGCAAAAGCTTGATCCAATCATAAATATTGCACTAGCTATTTAAAGTTTGGGTTTCATTGGACTGGCAGCGAGGATCAACCTCTTCTGCTGTGTTGTTTGTGGTGAAAAGATGTCTAATGAAGGTATGTTGTCTAGAAAGTTGAAAAGACATTTTACAACTAAACACACATTTTCAATGTAAAGATCTGAATTACTTCTAAAAGACTGCTAGAACAGCAATCTAAAAAAAGAAACTATTTTGAAAAACAGGATGAATGCTTCTGAAAAGGACCAAGTCGCATCAATTGAGATAGCTGAAATGATTGCATTACAAACGAAATTGCATATTTTAGCCGTGTCGATTATCTTACCCACTTGTAGAAAGATGGTTAAAACCATGTTAGGTGATGAAGCCAAGCAGGAAATAAGCAAGATTCCACTTTCAAATAATGCAATCCATAGGAGAATTATGAATTTATTTGCTGATATAGAGGAAAATGTACAGAACAAACTTCAGAACTCAGAATTTTCTTTACAGAATGACAAATTAACAGACATTAGCAACAAAGTACAATTACTTACATTTATTCACTTTATTGATGGTAACCAAATAATAAATCAGTCCTTTTGTTGCAAAGAAATGCCACTCACTACAAGGTCAAGATATTTTTGACATTTTATCTGCCTACCTCAAAAAATGGAATTTATTCTGGAATTCATGTGTTGGAATATGTACCGATGGGGCACCATCTACGATAGGCTCTATTAAAGGTTTTGTATCGCTTGTACAACAGCAAAATCCTAATGTTAGACGTACTCATTGCTACATAGGGAGGTACTAGTTTCAAAAACAACACCAGTTGAGTTAAAGCAAGTATTAAACCAAGTTGTTGAAATGGTTAATTATATTAAAAGTAGGCCATTGAAGTGTCGCCTATTTGAACAACTTTGTGTTGATATTCCCAGCACAAGCGCTTACTTTTGGAATATCAACAATGTGAATTTTGCGTTTCCAAGCTGGAATATTTAACGGATATTTGCACAACCTAATAGCGTCAACACAAGTATGCAAGGTAGAAATGAAAACATTCTCACTTTGACAGATAAGCTGGTTTCATTTAAAAAGAAAGTTGTAATTAGGGAAAATAGAGATGAAGGTGGTAACTTTGAAATGTTTTCCTTAATACGTAAAAGCTGCATAAAGAAATGACTCCTATTTGAACATTTGACAAATCTGGAAGAAAAAATAAGCTTTTATTTTCTGTCAATGACCACAGAAGAGTATGATTGGGTTCGAAGTCCCTTCATAAAAATTCCATCTAATATTGGTCTCAAAATATGTGAAGAAGAGGAATTGGCATCTGTATCCAGATGCTGAGTTACCTATTGATACATTTTGGATTGCTATTATAGGAGAATACCCCTCAGTAGCACAAAAAAGCTTTATCCATTTAGATGCAGTTTTCCACATTGTATTTGTGTGAGTTGAGATTTTCAATGCTCAATAACATCGAATCCAGAACAAGAAAGAGGCTCCATGGCATCGAAGAAGAAATGAGAGTTTGTCTTTCTCAAATATATCCCAATATTGAAAACGTTGCCAAAAAACATCAAACATATATTTCTCATTGATAACTTTGCTTCATATATTGAATAAAGAGTAAGTACATGCAATTTTTCTGTATTTTTAACTATCTATATATTACTTTATAGTTTATGCTATGCTAATATGTATTAAACTCCTTTTGAATAAATTTTAGAATTTATGTACAAAGAGTGCCAAAATATTTTGATTTCTTGTAAGGTGTGCTATGAGTAAAAAAAAGTTTGGGAACCACTGCTTTAGCATATCAACACAAAATCAACCCATTTTGATCTTTGAGCAATCATTATTAGTTACTTACTTATAGCAGTCCATATGAATAGCAGCTCTAGATTTATACTCCCCTTGATTGTCCCTCTGGAACCCGATTTCTCGTGACATGTCGATGCCATAGACAGCAGCACGAGTTTCCACAAAAGGCCTAGCAAAATAGTAATGAAGACAAATAAACATTTATATATAGAGAGAGGCAAGGATGTATGGCAGGTATTTGAAAACAAACTTTAGTGAGTATAAAGTAGATGACAACCTAGTGTAATATGTGGTTTGTATCAAATCTGAACTTGCTCCTTTCTCTTTCAAGTATATTGAGGGTATCAACATGACAAATTCCTATCTGATACAGGAAATAATAAACAATGTCCTAGTGGCTACAGCTGTCAACCACAGCAGCCCAGATCATCAGCTTTTTGGACATGGCCATATTCTTTGTGTTCAGTGTTAGGAAATAACTAGAGATCTGTAGTGTTGACATGAAATCTGTGGTTAAGAGAAGGAGACATTCTCAGCAGCTGAATGTAACTGGGACAGCAGAGTGTGTGCAGCAGGTTGAGGATATCAACCTAAACAACACCACCAAGTGGATGATGGCCATCATTGAACAACTCAACCAAAATTCACTATTAGACATGTGGTGTACAAGGACATTAAGTAGAAATCCTACATATCTCCAAAGGTCTCAGTCACTAGTCATTGCCTTGGTAAGGCCCAATGTTCAAAGGTCGTGCTTCACCACCTCATCCTATGTTTTCCCGGGTCTACCTCTTCCACAGGTTCCCTCAACTGCTAGGGTGTGACACTTTTCCACACGGCTGTCCTCATTCATTTGCAACACATGACCATACCAGTGCAGTCGTCTCTCTTGCACACCACATCTGGTGCTTCTTAAATCCAACTTTTCTCTCAGGGCACTTACACCCTGACATTACACATCCAGCGGAGAATACTGGCTTCATTCCTTGCAAGCTTACGCATGTCCTCAGCAGTCACGGCCCATGTTTCACTGCCATGTAGCATGGCTGTTCGTACACATGCATCACACAGTCTATCTTTTACTCTGAGCAAGAAGTCCTTTATCACCAGCAGAAGTAGGAGCTCTCTGAACTTCGCCCAGGCTATTCTTATTCTAGCAGCTACACTTTCAGAGCATCCACCCCCGCTACTGACTTGGTCCCCTAGGTAACAGAAACTATCAACTACTTGTTTTTCTCCCTGGAATGTGACAGAAGCTGTTCTCTGCACATTTTCAGTGTTTATTGCTCCTGAGCATCTGCCATGCCACATACAAAAACTATCTTGCTAGTTAGCCTTCCTTTGATATTGCTGCACCTCTTATGTGTCCATAGCTTACACTGGGTACATCTGATGGAGTTTCTACCTACACTGTTTCTACAGATCGAGCAGGGCTATCTACCTGAAGGGATTTGTGGTTTGTTTGCCTTCCTACTTATTAAGACTTTGGTTTTAGCTAAGTTGAATCTAAGGCCCTTCAATTCTAATCCTTGCTTTCATACCTGAAACTTCTCTAGTACTGATAGTGACTCAGCAATTAGAGCAAGGTCATCAGCATAGAGGAGCTCCCAGAGGCATCCTGTTTTGAATTCCTCTGTTATTGCCAGGAGGACTATGATGAATAATTGGGGGCTGAGGACTGATCCTTGGTGGACCCCTATCCCTACCCGGAATTCTTCACTGTACTCATTGCCAACCCTCACCTTACTGACAGCATCCTTGTACATGACTTGCACAGCTCTCACTAACCATTCATCTATCCCTAGTTTCCTCATTGACCACCAGATAAGGGATCGGGGGAACCCTGTCAAAGGCTTTTTCCATGTCAACAAAAGCCAGGTACAAAGGTTTATATTTGGCTAGTTATTTCTCTTGCAGCTGTCTTACTTGAAATATAGCATCAGTTATGCTTTTCCCTGGCACGAACCCAAACTGCATCTCATCTAGACTGACTCTCTCCCTAATTAGTTGGACTATGACCCTCACCATGACCTTCATTACCTGATCCAACAACTCGATACCTCTATAATTATTTGTATCTAAAGTGTCACCTTTACCTTTGTAGCAGTTGACTATGGTGCTGCTACACCAGTCATTAGGTATGACTCCTTCATGTATCACCTGGTCAACTATATAGGTGACTAGGCTATAGCCGACACCGCCAGATATTTTGAGCATCTCTGCGGTTATTCCTGATGGGCTGGGGTGGCTTTCCCTGTCTTCATACCATTAATTGCTTTATCTACCAAGGTACTGTCAATTTGGATAACTGGTCTGTCTGTTGGGTCGACATTTGGCAGACTCTCTTTCCCCCATTCAATCTATTTATTTAGCAACCTTTCCTAGTGGTATCTTCAACCCTCTCTCTTTGCAGCCTCGTTTAATGCAAGTGAACCATCATCTATGAGGACACATTTCTCTATGACATCACAATTGTCTCACACACACTGTCTTGCAACACGAAATACCTCAAGTCTTTGGTTGTCACACGCAGAACATCGGCAAATTTTTTCTTATCTGCTTCCTCTCTGGCTAAATAAACCTGTCTCCTAGCAGTCTGATACAATTCCCTGCTACCACCGTTCTTCCAGTCCTTCCAAGCCTGTTTCTTTTCCCTAATAGCCTTGTCAACAACATTGTTCCACCACCACGTTACCTTGAGTCGAGAGGGGACTTTGCACCATCCACATATCTAGTCAGTGGCCCTCAGCAGGTTGTCCCATAGAAACCTCCAGTTGTCTTCCACATCATGTGATGCTATATCCCGCTCTATTTTGTCAAAAGTTTTGAGTAATATGTCTCTAAATCTCTGTCCATTTACAGGATCTTTAAGCTTCCAGACCCTTCTCCTCCATGCTGGTCATCTTCTGGGCATCCATTTAGCCCTGATCCTGAAGTCACTAACTACTAGTCTATGTTGTGGAGTACATTCTTCACCTGGGAAGGTTTTGGCATTTATAAGCAGCCATCTTTCCCTTTTTCTGGCGAGGATGTAGTCAATTTGGCTAGTGTGTCTGCCAGAATGGTAGGTGATTAGGTGACTGTCAAGTTTCCTGAAGTTAGTATTGCAAACCATCAAATCATTTGCATCGTAGAACTCCAGCAGCCTGGTTCCCTCCTCATTGCAGGAACCAAAACCATAGCCTCCATGTACGCCATGGAAGCCACCTGCATGTTCTCCAACATGTCCATTGAAGTCACCAGCCACAAAGAGAAGGTCCTTGTCATTCATCAACGAGGTAGTCTGCAAGAAGGTGTCATAAAATCAGTCTTTCTGTCCATCAGGTAGCCCCGGATGAGGGGCATAGGCCGAGATAATGGTTGCTAACCCATGATGTAACACTAATCTAATCTTAAGTATTCTATTGCATACTCTACCTCGATTACCTTATATACACACGCACAGCAATTCTACATAGTAGTGAGATGTGGGCCATGAATGCCTAGGACATGCAAAGGCTACAGGGGAATGAGGTTAGTATGCTCCACAGGATGTATAATGTAAGTGTACATGCTTGACAGAGTGCTAGAGCATTGAGAAAAAAGCTAGGTAAATGAGGAATTAGATGCAGTGTGCAAGAGAGAAAACTGCACTGGTTTGGTCATGTGATGCCGATGAATGCCAACAGCTCCATAAAGAAGTGCCAATCTCTCAGAGTGGATGGAACTCATGGAAAAAGGAGACCCAGGAAGATATGGGATGAGGTACTGAAGGACAACCTCAGGATGCTGAACCTTTCAGACAAGATAACAAAGGACGGAGATACCTGGAACTTTGCTATGTACAAGAAGACTCGTCCTCTACAGCAGAAATGTTAAAGTCACTCCTCCTGGTGAAGAGGATTGGTCTGCAAGTGTCCTGTGTCAGTGCCATGTAAAAAGTACTCATGCTGATGCCACGTAAGACAACTCAAGCTGGTGTCATGTTAAAAGCACCCAGTACACACTGTAAATGTGTAAGATCTCTCCGGAAGTCATCAAATGCTCACAAGCTTTCTTCCAGTCAGAAGAAAATCAAATACAAACCCATTCAACCCTCCTCCTCATCCTACCAGGTCCAAAATTTCTGCTTTGTAACAATCTACGGGTCTGGAGAAACAAGAGTTACAAGAGTGAAGGTACAATGGGAAAAGGGAGGATGGTCATACTTGGAACACATTTGATTTTAATCCATTTAATCAAAATTGACCTGGGATTAAACAAAAAAGACTGAGTCATCAAGGTTACTCTTATGTGATCAATTAATCTGCTAAAAGTAGCAGCTAAACCCACCTCAAATTACATATTAACATATTATAAATGGAAGTCACAGATCTAATAATGCATTTCTAGATATATCAGCCTGATCAGGATTGATCTCGAACTAAACAACAACAACAACAGATCTGAGTTGAGTTAGCAGTTAAATCAACTTCAAATGACATTTTGTCACCTTAAAAGAGCAAGGCCCACATCTGGTAATCTGATAGTACAGTTCAAGATATATTATGTCAGAATATAAGATAAATTTTTTTATATTTGGGACCCCTTCGATCATTGGTTTGATGGACTATGGTTGACTTGGGGCTAAACAAGAACAATTAAAACAAATTAAAATAACATACCAATCAAAAAAGTCTCCGTTGTAGGTGACAAAAATATGAGGCTTTGATTCCAAAATATGGTCAAAGAATCTTTGAATAAGACTCAGCTAAATTAAGGAGAAAGAGAGAAGAAATACATCAATAAAAATACAAAATATATATAGAACACATAAAACATCATTATTATCATTAAACGTCTGTTGTCTATGCCGGCATGGGTTGGACAGTTTGACCAGGGCTGGTAAGCTGAGGGGCTGCACCAGACTCCAGTCTGATTTGGCAAAGTTTCTACAGCCGAATATGCTTCCTAATGCTAACCACTCTGAGAGTGTAATGGGTGCTTGTGTGTGCCACAGGCACGGGTGCTGGTTGCATAACACCAGTATCTATTATGACTATGATTTCACTTGGCTTGGCGGGTCTTCTACTCAAGCATAGCATATTGCTGAAGGTGAAGGTCTCAGTTATTTGTCATTGCCTCTGTAAGGCCCAATGCTTGAAAGATGCTTCTTACATGCAACCAGCACAGGTGTTGGTTACATGACACCAGCACAGGTCCTGCCATGGGTTGGATGGCTTGACAGAAACTGTCATGGCCAGGGGCTGCACCAGGTTCCATAGTCTGTTTTGGCTTGGTTTCTATAGTTGGATGCCCTTCTTAATGCCAACCACTCCAAAGAGTGTACCAGGTGCTTTTTACATGGTGCCATAACCATTGCTTTTATGTGGAACCAGCACCCACACCAATGCTTTTTACGTGGCACCAGCACCCACACCAATGCTTTTTACGTGGCACCAGCACCCACACTAATGCTTTTTACATGGCACCTTTGTTTTAGGATCTTAATTCTGTTGTGGTGGGCTGGTCTTCTTAAGTACACCAATGTGCCGTGCGCACGTGTGTGTGTGTGTTTGTGTGAACTTGTGTTGACATTGCTTAATAATTGTACATAAGTGTTACTGCCATACAAATGATGTCATCAATTTCCAGTCTTAGGAAATATTGCTTTATTTGGAAGCCAGTGGGGGTTGTTTATAAGACCATCCAATGGCTGAAAAATAAATTCTGTCTGAGCCATGAAAAAATGGAAAAGTGTGTTGATGATGATGATGACGACAACTAATTAGCAGTTTCTTTCAGAAAACAAAACATACCTCATCTGGTTCGTTAAATATGATAAATGGTCCTTCAAATTCAGGCCTAGGAGTGTACTCAAAGTCCTCTATGTCCATTGAAACAATTTCTCTGTTTGTAATAAGATAACCCTAGAAATGAAATCAAAAACTCCAAAATTATTTCACATCATAAGTCACAAGTCTAAGCCATCCAATCCATGCTAGCATGGAAAATGGACGTTAATATATATATATTTATATAAAAATATATATCTGGGGAGGGGAGGGTGAGACATACATTTGGGGATTATGTCTGTGCAGTTATATGTAGTTTGTAGCAGTTTAACAAAGTGATATAAAATGAAAAGAGATTTCTTGTTGGATTAGATTTTAATGTTTAATAAGGTAGGCAGACAGATAGGTGTGTGGATGAGAGGTTGGGTGGATAATGAATGAATAGACAGATATAAATAGTGAGGCAGATATGTAGTCAGTTAGTCAGACAAATAAGTTGGTAAGGAAATGAAAAATACAAAGTAGGAAGGGGAAGTGATGGGTGTACAAACATAGAATAACATGACAGAATCATAAAATAGTAAAAGTGATAGATTGCTAGATGGGTGAGAGAGTGAATAAAGAAATAGACAGACAGATAAATAGAATATCATAAGTTACATCATCATCATCATCATCATCATCATCGTTTAACGTCCGCTTTCCATGCTAGCATGGGTTGGACGATTTGACTGAGGACTGGTGAAACCGGATGGCAACACCAGGCTCCAGTCTGATTTGGCAGAGTTTCTACAGCTGGATGCCCTTCCTAACGCCAACCACTCAGAGAGTGTAGTGGGTGCTTTTACGTGTCACCCGCACGAAAACGGCCACGCTCGAAATGGTGTCTTTTATGTGCCACCCGCACAAGCCAGTCCAGGGGCACTGGCAACGATCTCGCTCGAAAATCCTACAGGAGCCAGTCAGGCGGTACTGGCAACGGCCACGCTCAAAATGGTGCATCTCATGTGCCACCCGCACAAGAACCAGTCCAGGGGCACTGGCAACGATCTTACTTGGCTTGCCGGGTCTTCTCACGCACAGCCCATTTCCAAAGGTCTCGGTCCGTAGTCATCGCCTCGGTGAGGCCCAATGTACGAAGGTCTTGCCTCACCACCTCAGCCCAGGTCTTCCTGGGCCTACCTCTTCCACGGGTTCCCTCAACTGTTAGGGTGTGGCACTTTTTCACGCAGCTATCCTCCTCCATTCTCACCACATGTCCATACCAGCGCAATCGTCTCTCTTGCACGCCACAACTGATGCTTCTAATGTTCAGCTTTTCTCTCAAGATACTTACACTCTGACGGGTATTCACATAATTTAATTTAGCCCGTTGTATATGTGCAAGTATATGTATGTGTATGCATGTGTATTACTGAACTAGTAAGTTACAATTGTTATTGTACTAGTATCATACAATTAGGATGGAACTAGTAAGACACACAAGCAATAATAAATCTCAACCATAAGCAAAATTTCTGATATTACCTGACCATCAATCATATATGAGATCATCATAATTTGATCAGTCTGGGAGTCAGGAAACTTCAAGGGCAGTTTAGTTGTTTCAATATCATATGCAAAAACAACAGGATCCTAAAATGACAAAATACAAAAATAAAAAAATAGTATTCTACTATTCTATAAGTGAAATGTCACCCTCAAACAACATCCTACAACCATTTTAAAAGAATACATCAGATAATGAAGCCTGGATTACACTCATCATCATCATGTTTACATTGGCTTTTACATGCTAGTGTGGGCTGGATGGATCACATCAACATGGCTCAAATCAGTTTTTACTCATTTAGAGATTGTCAGCACCAGAGTTATTTTTGCACCAATACATAGAAGAGAGAATCAAGAAAGAGGACTGTTCCTGAAATAAAGAATATATGAATCAGATCTGCTTGGGCTCTCACTAGCTTTATGGTTGATACACTTGGATGCTCCAGATGGCTTTCAGTGGCAGCTAGATGCAGAAAATAACCAGTTTTTAACTTTATGGCAACTTCCCCCAGTTGACCAAAGTACAGCAGAAAGATGAGCGCAGCTTATTGGACTGTTTGCAATACTTGGGTCTGCCTTTCATCTAGGTCATATTCTGGTTCCTGACTGAAGGACGGATAAACTATAGGTTCTCTGTTTTCTTGTGCCTCTTTTAAAAAAGTGCTCAGGAACACAATCTCAATATTATGAAAATCGATAGGAAAATTAATTTCACCTTATGGAATTTTGCATTAAGGCCATATTTTCAAGAAAACATTACTGCCATTGAACAAGTGATTCCTGTATTTCATTTAAAATATCACCACAAAATGGTTTATGTCCAATTAATCAAAACCTAAAAAAAGGAGATCTTACAGGTCGGTCAACAAGATCATCACGTAGTTTAATATCTGGAGAAGCTGACCCATGTCCTTGCACTGTATACCAATGACCAACAAATATCTTCAAGTCAATTGAAACTCGTACGTGATAAGGTACATCATGCTCCCTGCAAAAAAAAAAAAAAAATAATAATAATAATCCTTTCTTCTACAGGCACAAAACTGGAAATTTTTTTAGGGGAGTGGTTAGTCAATTACATTGACCCAATGCTCAACTAGTACTTATTTTATTGACTCAGAAGAGATGATAGACAAAACCTATTTCAGTGGAATTTGAACTTAGAATGTAAAATAAGAATAAATGCCACGGTAATGATTCTGCCAGCTCACTGTCTTAATAATAAGTCTTTCTAACTTTGGCATAAGCCAGCAATTTTAGAGGGAGGAGGTTAACCGATTACATCAACCCAGGTATTTGAGTGGCATATATGAGATCAATAACGTGTATATATATAATCATCATTTAGTGCCTGCTTTCCATGCTGGCATGGGTTAGACGGTTTAACTGGAACAGATAAGCTGGAGAGCTGTACCAGGTTCCAGTCTGATTTGGCATGACCTCTACAGCTGGATGCCTTTCCTAATGCCAACCACTCCAAGAGTGTAGTGGGTGCCTGTTCTGTGTCACTGGCATAGGTGCCCTTTACATGTCACTAACATGGGTGCCATTTGTATGTATATATATAAGATCAAAATATGTCCTACCTTATATCAATGATGTTGTCCATTTGTTCTGTGAGTTTCTTTGAAATACATTTAGGAGCCACATCAGCATTATGTCTGTAACAAAGCCATTACATTGTAATTAACCAATCAGCAAATATGAATTAAATAACATCATCATCGTTTTACATTTGGTAATCATATTGGGATATATTGTATAGGTTATCATGATTTGAGACAGTTCTTATTCAGAGTTACTGCTTTTGGACTTTCCACTTTTGGTATGGTCTCTACCTTCTCAACACCAATCTCAGTATATTTCTAACTTAACTTCTAAGGAAAATTTAGTTTTAAAAAAAAAAAAAATTAATCCTCTATTTTCCCTACTAGTAAAATACAAGTGAGATATAACCTCAAATTTAGACATTATTGTATAATTTCTTAGCTGAAGAGTCAAATACATTCCCCACATAAAGTACTGAATACCTTGTATAGTAGATATAAAACCAAATGCATTACACTGTTAGGAAGGATGGTCAACCTGAAGTTTTTATTAATGAGACTTAATCAGAGAAAAGGAAGTAACTATGACCTTCTACAGGGCCTCCAAGATTGATAGGAGGAAGGAAGTTATCCTCAGACTAATGATACAGTCAAAATGCTTGCAATAGAGCGGACTCTACTCATGGGCCAGATGGTAGTGGTAAAGCAGGAGATAGTTCTATATTCTCAGTATGAACTTGGTATAATAACTGCTATTACACAGATCTTTCTAGAAACAATGTTTTCTATTTAACCCTTGTGACACCAACCTACCTCAAATCACACCTGGTTCTACAATATAAAATTCCTGTTTTAAATTGATTTAAATTAAAACATTTTATCAAATTTCCATGTTAAATTATGCTCCAAACACCAGCTTAATAATAACAAAAATGTTTTACTAAATTCTTCATTACTTTCAAAATTAATTAAAACAAAAGTAGTGTATTTCTACAGAAATATGGTAACAAAAAGGTCAATGAAAAAAAAAAAAAATTCTAATTTAGGAATAAAACTAGGAATTTTGAGGTGAGGAGTTTAGTCAATATCATCAATCCCAGTATTTAGTTGGTATTTCATTTTACTGACTGTAAAAGGATGAAAGGCAAAGTTGTCCCTGGCAGGGACTGAACCAGAATGTAATGAGCTAGAAGCAGCAGCAGAAATACCACAATGATACTTTAATGATTCTGCCATCTTGCTTAGTATTCAGGTTACTTTGTCAAATATAATGCTTATTTATTTACATAGCTTTGAATTAAGTATGCACTATCTCATAGCTTCAAGGACATTATAGAATAAGTGTGAGAGACCAGACCAGGTTGGTTCAAACAAAAACAATAAGTAGAATATTTGGGCTAAAGATAGCCAGTTTAAATCCAAAAGGGTTAAAGTTTAATAATAATAATGATACAACATTTTACTTTTATCAATAGTCAGATCAATGAAAGAATTAAACTGGAAAATAAGTACGTGGTTAGCATTGCAGTATAAACATCTTGAGATTTCCTTTCTTCTCTGTTCTTTCTCACAACAGGATTGATTTCTTTCTTTACTTTTATCAAATCTTCAACACTGAGAAATGATAATTTCAGATAGGTTCTTTTGAGGCCTACCAAGTGGTTGTGCTAGAAAGGTAAAAAAAAAACAAAAACCGACAAACATCATTATATTTTTAATATTAATAAAATATTTCAAAAAATCTAAATTAAATTAAGCTGGTCTTAATACAAGATAAACATTTGTTATAATTTCTAACAAATAGAAATCCAACAGTCACTAAAATTTGTTTGCTTTATGTGTTATTCCATGCTAGTATGGGTTAGATGAATATATATTGCTGAAGTAGTACTTTTAGAGCCAGATGCCCTTCCTCTTGCTGCAACCCTGTTTTTCAGATATGGAGAGTGGGGTTCATTCTGCTCAGCTTGCAAACAATTTGTTGACAAGGAAATGACAAAAGACAAAAAAATGAGATGGTTGGATAATATCCCTAGTCTCTGTTGGTCACACTTGGGAATTCAGCAGGAAAGTTTAATAATGGTTGTTTCTGATAGGGCAATATGGAGGTACCTGAGGGGTCTAACCATCAACTCTCTCAGGAATAGGAGACAGTGAAAATGATTGGATGTGTATTATATAACATCTATCCATAATCGTCATCATTTAACGTCCACTTTCCATGCTGGCTTGGGTTGGACGGTTTGACAGGAGCTGGCTAGGCAGAAGACTGCACCAGGCTTCAGTGTCTGTTTTGGTATGGTTTATGATGGCTGGATGCCCTTCCTGACACCAACCACTCTGCAGAGTGGGCTGAGTGCTTTTTACATGGCACCAGCACAGGAGGTCAGTTTTGGCATGGCTTTTACTGCTGGATGCCCTTCCAAATGCCAAACTTAACAGTGAGGACTGGATGCTTTTTACATGGTACCAGCACTGGCAGGTTAACCAAGTAAATTGCAAGACAAAGATCCTTTGAGAGGAGAGGGGGCATTGGAGGAGGTGATCTTGTGCCAGATCATGAAAGGTCAGAGTGTGACAGAGAGACAGAAACAGGTGTCTTGCTGTAGAGGAGGTACATGGTTATCTGGTGAGAGAGAGAGAAAGATATCAAGAACGAGGATAGAAACAAGTGTGTTGTTGTAAAGGAGAAACATGGTTACCAAGCCAGAGGGAAGAGCAAGGGAAAGAGAGAGAGAGAGAGTGTGAGAGAGAGTGTGAGAGAGAGATGTGGTGAAGTGTCAGGGCATGTTTATAAGGAACGGAGATCAGAATATAAATGGGATGGTAGAGTAGAGCAAGAGAGAGATAGATGGTAATGAAGTGCCCCAGCATACCCTCAAGGTACAGGGGTCAGAATATAAATAGCAGGGTATTGTCAAAGGTGCATGAGTAGGGAGTAGAGACTTCACATGGATATCATCATCATCATCATCATCATCATCGTTTAACGTCCGCTTTCCATGCTAGCATGGGTTGGACGATTTGACTGAGGACTGGTGAAACCGGATGGCAACACCAGGCTCCAATCTAATTTGGCAGAGTTTCTACAGCTGGATGCCCTTCCTAACGCCAACCACTCAGAGAGTGTAGTGGGTGCTTTTACGTGTCACCCGCACGAAAACGGCCACGCTCGAAATGGTGTCTTTTATGTGCCACCCGCACAAGCCAGTCCAGGGGCACTGGCAACGATCTCACTCGAAAATCCTACGGGAGCCAGTCAGGCGGTACTGGCAACGGCCACGCTCAAAATGGTGCATCTCATGTGCCACCCGCACAAGAGCCAGTCCAGGGGCACTGGCAACGATCTTACTTGGCTTGCCGGGTCTTCTCACGCACAGCACATTTCCAAAGGTCTCGGTCAGTAGTCATCGTCTCGGTGAGGCCCAATGTACGAAGGTCTTGCCTCACCACCTCAGCCCAGGTCTTCCTGGGCCTACCTCTTCCACGGGTTCCCTCAACTGTTAGGGTGTGGCACTTTTTCACGCAGCAATCCTCATCCATTCTCACCACATGTCCATACCAGCGCAATCGTCTCTCTTGCACACCACAACTGATGCTTCTAATGTTCAGCTTTTCTCTCAAGATACTTACACTCTGACGGGTATTCACATTGACATTACACATCCATATATATATATATATATATATATATATATATATATATATATATATATATATAGGTGCGGGAGTGGCTGTATGGTAAGTAGCTTGCTTACTAACCACATGGTTCTGGGTTCATTCCCACTGCGTGGTACCTTGGGTAAGTGTCTTCTACTATAGCCCTGGGCTGACCAAAGCTTTGTGAGTGGATTTGGTAGACGGAAACCGAAAGAAGCCCATAGTATATATATATATGTGTATGCATGTATGTATATGTTTGTACCCTCCAACATTGCTTGACAACCGATGCTGGTGTGTTTCCGTTCCCCATAACTTAGTGGTTCGGCAAAAGAGACCAATAGAATAAGTACTAGGCTCACAAAGGATAAGTCCTGAGGTTGATTTGCTTGACTAAAAAGGCGGTGCTCCAGCATAACCACAGTCAAATGACTGAAACGAGTAAAAGAATATATACGCACACACATGCATATACATATGAACATCTATATATTAACATAGTTAGGATGTTGGTCTCATGATCACAAGATTGTAGTTTCAAATCCTGACTTGTGCTTTGTCCTTGAGCAAAGCAATTTCAATTCATGTTGCTCCAGCTGCAAGTAATAACTAGATGCAACTTTCTCTCTCAGCATTTGTTACATCCTCAATATTCTGCTGCTTTAGTGAGAAGGCTAAGATCAGTGTCTATGTCTGTCCACAAGTACATGAACACCTAAAAGAATTAGTGGAAGTGTGGTACAATCTACCAGGTCATACTGACTTGCTAGTGACAGTTAAGCTATTTTCCATATCCAAATGATGGGTTCTGTATTGTTTCCATCTACCAAATTCAGACATCAAACATGAACCACAAATGACATGTCTTACACAGATGTTGACCCTATACAAATTACTAGGGTTGTCCATCACTTGGTGTATTTCTTATATACGAAGAATGCATGGATATTGTGTATGCAACCATTTCAGATAACAGCCAAGAAAATATCATCCAGCTGATATCAGCTGTCCACAATCATCAGACAATCATTGGGTTATGTCTTCCATTTATCTTTCCCAACATTCCTACAACTAGCCTCAGTTGATGTTGTGACACAGGATTTGACAGAAAAACTTCCCATTCTTCTGGTTTCAATGTGTGAGTGTAACAAAACAGCAATGTCATATATCAACAGAAAATAACAAGTAATATCTAAAAAAACAAGTCAGTCATCTCCATGGTCCCAGTGGACAAAATGGAAAAGGCATTGCCCCGGATGATAGCAAGGGAGATGTACTGGAACAGCCACTCTGACTCACAGGGATTGCACTTGTGGATAACCGTCTCTGCCTGGATTACAGGAAGCAGGAATGTGAGTCCAGGGGTCGAAAATGCCAGAGATCTCCATTGCCACAGGCTCGACCACAGACCTGTCAGAGAGTAGCAAATACTTTGACAGTTTGCCCTTCTCGGTCTGACAAGCAGTGGAGCCTGGGCTGGTAGCTGAACACATCAAGTTGCCACTAGAGGTGTCACAGGATGTGGCATCCCAGATGAGGGGCCTACCACTGTCAGGCCTATTACCATCCTCTTGGTCCAGCCCCACTGGCTTGAGCTGAGAAAGGAAGCCTACAGCATCTAGGCCATGCTTTATAATCTCAATGTCTATTAGTCAATGAAGTTAGGTAGTAATGGTGTCTTCATTCAACTGATGTTTTATCATATTAATTTTTTAATCTTTTTTGCATTACCATCATTGTTTGGATCAATGCACATCATGTGTTTAATATTGCCTATTGTGTTTCACCATTAACTACCACAAACATGGGATTGACCACTTTTTCTCCAATTCTTCTTATCCAGAGCTGGATTCCTCTTCAATTATCAAACACCAATCGATCACAACAGAAACAATCACATCCAGTTTTCTCTTCCCCCAACCATTCCGTATTACTGAATGAGGTACAGATCTACAACTGCCCACCACCTTCTCTTCAAACAAATCAATTCTTAGGAATTTCATATTATCCTCATAGCCTTCACTTATATTCATCTTTCCATGTTGGCATGGATTGGATGGATTACCATGGTTTCCATCACTTCTAAAATCATAGTTATTGCTGTCCTAGCCAGGTAGAATGTGATGTGGTGTGTGGAGTCCATGTCACACTCAAATGTTCCATTTTTCTTTTACACTTGCTACAGTTGAATGTCCTTTGTATCACCAACTAATTTAGAGAATGTGTTGAGTACATTTTGTATACCAGTAGCATTAAGGACTGTTCAATTCAATGAAGACTAAAGATTCCTCCTACCATACATCAGTTTTCAGTGTTACTGCCCTCATAGATGGGTAACCTGCGATGTGACTTGCAAACTCCATGTCTCACTTGTAGATTCCAGAGTTTCTACTGCTGCATGCTGTTCCTATTACTGACCAATGTTACAGAGCATACTGGATGCATTTCATCATATCACTAACACCAAAGAGGTTGTCCAATGAAAGAAGAGCTGCAAAAACCCCTCTCTACCTTTTTGCTAACCTTTACTGTTCTATAAATAAAAGATTCCTTATTCCATAGGTCTTAGAAAATGCAGGGCAACCAGCCATGTGAATAAGGAATGTAAACGTCACATTATCATGCACACATGTAAATGACAGGCTTCTATTCAATTTCCATCTACCAGTTTTATTCACAAGGTATTGATTGGCTAGTAGCAAGGATTTCAACTGAGGAGATTCTCAATTATTAAAAATGGATCCACTATTAGATATCTGATTTGTAAAAAACACAAAAATGCTAGATTAAAAATAATTTGAAAAGTGCTGCTTGTCAAACCCCACTCTTCTAGATACTGGCGCACCCACATGTATGTGTGTGTGTGTATGATTGTAAATATAAATACACACACATCATCATCTTTTAATATATGTCTTTCATGTTGGTATGCATTGGATGGCTTGACAGGCTTTGACAATTGCATCTTGCTCCAATGTCTGCTTTGGCATGGTTTTTACGGTCGGATGACCTCCCTAATGCCAACCATTTCACAGAGTGTACTGGGTGCTTTCCTTGTAGCACCAGCAGTAGTGAGGTCACTTTGTATCTTGCAAGATTAACACCTACTTCAACTGAATAAGGCAACAGTAGAGGAAGTGTATGCTAGGTGTTGAGAGTTTAAAGCAGTGATTCCCAACACTGAGCATATGTCCCACTAGTGGGGTCTAGAAAAATTGTGGTGGGGAATGGGGTCCCCCATTTTTTTTTTTTTTTAGTGAGACATGTAGTTGTGAAAATCTATATTTTTTTTAGTCAATGATGTACTTCTTTTTGCATTCAGTACTTAAAAGAGTTACTGGAAGATTCTTTTGTATTAAATAACTGTAATGAGATATTAAAAATAAAACTGTTTTTTTAAAACCACCAGTGGGGCATACATTTTTCAGGAAAGTTGTATTGGGGAAATAGGTTGGGAAACACTGGTTTAAGGTATGAAGGAAGGGGCCAAAACCTATTACTTTTTGTAGAAGAGATACATAGCCATATGTACTATACAAGAATAGGTGGGAGTGGTCTGGATGGAACTGGAAAGAGAGATTAAGATGGTAGCGACAGGGTATCAGAATAAATACAACCATTGGTTTTATGTCAATTTTTCCATCCCAGCATGGTGCTGTCAGGATTTTTGAAGCAGTGATCTAACCCTTTAGCATTTTAACTGGCCATATCCAGCCAAAATATTCTGTTTTATGTTCAATGCAGCCAGATCCAACACCTTACACATACCCTATAATGTCAATCTAAAAATAAACATCATGATTAATTCAAAACATTCTGAATAAATAAGCATTACATTTGAGTAATATGAAAGCTAAAGGGTTAAAGCTAGAAACCCTTTCTGATGCCAACCCTTTTTTGTCACCCCTAACAACATGCAGAGATACAGGGTACCTATTCTAAAAACTAAGATACACTACTGTATTTTTATTATTTCTCAAAAACAAAAAAATGTCTTATATCATTAAAAAGAAATATGGTTATGAAAGAGTTAACCAGAACAGACATATATGGCATATTTGAGGAAATACCATTTTTGATGGCAAAGAAGATACATTTTTTTATTTCATAATTAAATAAAATCATCCCAGATCTTATATGTGAAGTTGGGTTTATATTACATGCTTTAATATACTAACAACTTTTTTCTTGAGTATCTGCTGCTGAAACTGGACTGTATCTAATACACCCATGTCTTTTATACCATCAAGTACAGTACTAACAGAATAGCTATTTAATAGGTTCATATTTATACAAAAACTTAACAGTAATATAGATTTTTTTCACTTACCAAATCAAGATCTTCTTTCTTTACAGTTTCCACAGAAGCTATTTTACCAGAGAATCTTTTACTAAGATATGAGGCCACTTCTCTTTCACAGTTCGGCTTGGTGGCAACATAGAAATATGGTTGAAACAGAAGGGTAGCCTGAAAGTAACAATAACCATATTCATTCATGTGTATCTGTGTGAGATGATCATCATCATTTAAGGTCCAGTTTCTTCTGTGCTGGCATGGGTTAAATATTCATCAGGCTCCAATGTTTGCTTTGGATGCCCTTCATAATCCCAATGTGTGAGTGACTGTGTCTGTGTATAAACATTATTGGCTGTCCATTCTCAGTGTATGTGTTTTGCTTGTTAGTTGCAACTTAGCATTGTGTGGATGATTCCCTCAAAGCACTGGTTGTTAAAACACCTAAAAGTCATAGACAACCAAAACAACTTGCCCCTGATCCCATTCAGGAGTGATGGATACCAATATTTCACCATTTTTGTGGTTTATCAACATCATGCACCTGAATTGATCCAGGGGTAAATTGCCATTCTATGGCTACATACAGATAGTGTAAGAACCATTTGCTGGTATACCACAATGATACATACATGAGATTAAATTCAATTATGAATTAAAAGCAGCACTAGTGTTGTAAACATTACTGACTGTACATACTCAATTCGTGTGTTTTGCTTGTTCCCCGATTTGCAGCATTGTGGTACAGTGGGGATGACTCCCTCAAAGCACTGGGTATTAAAACACCTGGAAGTCATAGGCAGGCAAGACAACTTGCTCTTAATATACAGGGTGCTGTGAATATATCATCGTCTATAACACCAACATCTCATCTTAACAGATATTTACCAAAATTACATAAAAATAACTTGAAATACTAAAGAGTAAATTTATTCAATAAAATTGCCATTGGCTTCAACCACAACCTCCAGATGACTTCAGAATCTCCTGCAACTCGTCTGGACAGTCTCCTTGTTTAAGCTGGTGAAGGCTGCCATAATCCCTGCCTTCAGTTCATCTTTGGAGTTACAAGGAGTTTTGTAGGTCTCTCGCTCAACTGTGCCCCACACATAATAATCAAGGGGGTTGCAGTCTGGGGCCAGATGTTAGGAGTCATGTGGCCACAGAAATTGTCTGACAGCCATGACTGGGTTCTCTTGTGTGGGATGGTGCAGAGTCCTGTTGCCAGATATAGGGTCTTACAGCAGTCACTCTCTTGACCCAGGGCAGCACTACCTCCTCCAGGCACTTGATGTAAGCATCCTTGTTGAGTCTTAGGCTGTGTGGGAAGATGATTAGAGAAATAACGTTGCCATCACTAGTGATCACTCCAAACACCATGATGTTGACAGGATGTTTGACTTTTATTACTTTCAGTACATGTCCTCAGATTGCACTGTTTTCCAACTGACACCCAAACACTGAAATGTTAGTGTTGGAGCTTCTGGTGCGAATGCTAAGCAGAACAGCATGTCGTTCCCAAGTTTCTGGCATAGTGAATTGTGTCATGATGCTGATTTTTTCACAGACGGTGCCCAACTGACCCTACTATACTGTGTAGTCGACAAAATCAAAAACAAACAATGTGCATGCACAAAATTAAAAATATAAAATGGCGAAAATTTACCCATTGCACTCTTGTATACGCTCACATGTATATGTATATACATGTATACACACAAAAAAAATGATATTAATAAAAACATTTTAATTAATAATCCTTTCTACTAAAGACATACGTCCTGAAATCTTGGGGGAAGGAACTAGTCAATTACAATGACTCCAGTATTTCACTGGTACTTAATTTATTGACCCTGAAAGGATGAAAGGCAAAGTCAACCTCAGCAGAATTTGAACTCAGAATGTAAAGACAGACAAAACACCGTTAAGCATTTTGTCTGGCATGCTAATGATTCTGCCAGCTCACTGCTTTTTAATTAATAATGTCTTCATTGTTTCAAAAATTGCCATGAAATGTTATTGAAGAAGTTAGATGTAAATTTGAGCCTTGGCTAAATCTAACTATAATGCTACTGTTTAGACCAGTGTTGCCTTCTAGCACTTGTGCTGGTGGCACGTTAGAAAATCATTCGAGCGAGGTCGTTGCCAGTGCTGCTGGACTGGCTCCCGTGCTGTCCATGCTAGCATGGGTTGGATGATTTGACAGAGGACTGGCGAACTAGATGACTGCACCAGGCTCCAATCTGATTTGGCAGAGTTTCTACAGCTGGATGCCCTTCCGAACACCAACCACTCAGAGAGTGTAGTGGGTGCTTTTACGTGCCACCTGCACGAAGGCAAGTCAGGCGGTACTGGCAACGGCCACGCTCAAAATGGTGTATTTTACGTACCACCTGCACAGGAGCCAGTTTGGCGGCACTGGCAACGATCTCGCTCGAATGTCTTTACACATGCCATCCGGCACAAGTGCTAAGAAGGTGATGCTGGGCACAGGTGCCATGATGCTTTCGCTTTCCCCAACAGGTCTTTGCAAGCCGAGTTTCGTGTCCAATGAAGGAGACGACGTTGGCATGGGTGCCAGTCGTGGAATTTAATTCGATTTCGATTTCACTTGCCTCAACAGGTCTTCCCAAGTGGAGTTTAGTGTCCAATGAAGGAAGGTACGCAAAAGTGGGCTGGCTAAGGCCTTAGATTTAGGTCTCACTTGACTTGCCGGGTCTTCTCATATGAAGAACAAATTATAATCTAAGGCTTTTCTATATAAAATGGTATTATAAACACGAATTTGAGACAGAAAA
>NC_142932.1:73050668-73096028 GCF_046866305.1 Octopus bimaculoides | reverse complement strand
TTCACAGTGTTTCGTTAAGAAAATACTGGTGCCCCCGTTTTGAAATAGATCCCCTGTTGTTTTTTGACATTCAATTGATATTACACTTTGAGAGAGCGATCAGACTGTTGGATGTTGTCATACACTGCTGGCCACAATGCGCTTCTCTGTTGGCTAAGCAGGCTGTCTATACATGTGTTTAGATTGTTGTTGTCTTCAATATCAGATATTCAGAATCTGTAACTTTATATATATATATATATATATATATATATATATATATATATATATATATATATATATATATATATATATAAATTTTTGCTTCCAGAATATGAATATGAATATGTGATGCTCAAAAGCTAGAAAAACAGGGACTTAAAAAAGGGTATTAAAAAAAAATAGAAGTGGGTTTCAAAAACAAAAAAAAATCTATCCTAAAACGGAGTGTCTAATGTAGCATACGGACAGCTGTGGGATGGTCATTCCTGAAACACTTTGATCATAACGGGTCTGCAAGATAAGAGCTGACCTGGGGATAAACACCATTTCCCAAGTAACGCTTGCTTCTATATATTTGTTGGAGAAATGTCAATAATGAAAGTATTGTTGTATATACTTTCATGTTCAACGTGTCCATTCCTCATATACGCCACCGATATTAATGGCGGTTTATTAATAACCCTCTGCTTTTTAACCAGGCCTAATCGTTGATTCTGTAGCGTTAAATAGTATAACAATTATTTTGGAGTCTATGAAAAAGATAGAGTCAAAAGCTGTTTGCAAAATTCAACAGTAGTCTGTCCATACATAAAAAAATGCGTTATTAAAAACGTCTGAGTGCGTGTTTCAGAGAGTATATGATATCTACAGGTTGATCACATTAAAAATTTGAAGCAAAAATCTTCTTGTAAAATTGTGATGATAGGCACCTTCTTAACTGATTAAATTTTTCATTACATATTAATAAATAACAAATGAAATAATTGAACAAGAATCGGTATATGATATAACAAATGAAAGTTTTATGATCAGCCAAAATGCTTGAGATCAAGTGATAAACACACCGATATCTTCAGCTAAAAAAAGTTTATTTACATACAGGACAAACCAAGTGCCAAGTGAAACGATTAAGCATAAGCATTTGACCAAGGTGACCACAAAAGATATTCATATACAACGCATACGACATGTATAATTAAAAAATAAAAGTATTTACAGAGGACGAACGAGTCCCAATATTGTCATTCAACAAAATACAAAGGATATATAATTTATACGATAATTTATATACAAAACAGTTAGAAACACAAACTGCTATGTCAATTTATTCCTACATAAAGCTAAGTCCTATGATTATAAAATATATTAATCAGTTAAGACTTTATGAATTAATTTTCGCTGACAATTTTCAATATAAAAAGTAACAAGTAACATTTTAGAAAAATAACTTTCTAATCGAACTTTTTTACTGACAAAAGAGAATTAGAAGAAATAACGCAATAAACGAATGAATTAATAAATAAATATACGTATATTTACTTACACTACAGCTTCGCCATCTGTATCTGCTTTAAATTTACCAGAGTTCTGAAGAACCATGTTTGTTATTGTAACTAATGATCTTGCATTTGGCGCCAAATAAGAGATATGGCGGGAGGGTACAACTAAAAACTGGATTGTAATATTATAAACGAAACTTTATTTTGCGCAACGTAATTGTTTTACTAACTACATTGTTATATACTACTGCTTTACTTACTACATTGTTATATACGACTGAGATTACTTTAAACAATCGGTAATTAAATTTAAAAAACTGTTTGTATGATTTCAAAAATTCGTAGGATTTTTTTTTTTGATGCCGTGATAATTTTTTTGAAAATATTATTTAGCCTTTTTAATGCAATTATCATGTTAGCTGGTGTCAAACTTTTTGAAAAGTGATGTAACATTTTTAGGAGTTAAATTTTCCTAAAAATGTTGTATAACTTCTGAATAAATTCTATAAATGATCGTTAAATCATACAGACACATTTGTAGTAATGATATGTGAATGTGAGAAAACAGAATTTATTGTTTGCCTTTGAAAAATATTTTGCTTCATTTTCCATATTTGAGGTATTTTTAAATATTTTCCCAGTGGTTGTTATTATTTCCTGAAGGGTTGAACAGTGGTAGAGAATGCCTACATGGCATCCATCATCTACTACTGCCTAACTCATGCCTTGTCCCACTTTATAGTGGACTTAATTGGAGCACTTGGTCTTTCACTTTTTATGGAGGGGATGCATCCGACTGGTCAGACAGTTCGTTTACTATCAACATTTGTTGCATGGAAGACTGAGCATGCCATGGTTAATGATGCACAGACATGCACTGAGGCTACATCTCCAGAATTTCCTTGACATTGAGCCAGTGTGGTCGACAGACTTTTCCAAAACAGGTCTCCCTGACAGAGTTACAGTCCTGGATTAAGCATAGACTGAGGTAGATGCCTGGCACCTTGAATGCTATTGAACATTTTCAATCCTCTGCCAGTCAGACAACGCAGTTGTATTTTCCAACATGGCATATCTATAGAGGATTAGTGATGGGCAACAGTGACGATGTTCTCAAGGAAACTTTGGGTGGTGATGAAAATCAACTGACTGATCTTTTCTGGAGAACTTTTGAGTCAGGGCCCATAGATAATTTCCAGAAATCCCTGCCTTGTCCTGGCATTGCTACCAAGAGGCATTGCTGATTCGGAATAAACTTTACAGGTACGGTAGTCCTGTCAGTCACACCTGCCTGAGGTGCACACCAAATAATGAAACCTTCCTGCACATGCTTGTACAGAATTCAAGCATTACTTGTGGAATTATGTTGAACAGCTGCTATCATGTGTAGGACAGATTTGGCTATAAGCCAGCTCCGCTGTGAAGATTGCCCCACTGCCATTGAATGGAAAGGATAGGCAGTTTTCCTTTATCTAGTGATTCTGGCAAAAAGATGTTGGTAGTGGACGAGACTGAAAGGACTGAAGATAGACACTTTGCTCTTCAGCCAAGGTCTGATTGACATTTTAAAATTCCATCTAAAAAAGAAGGTAAGGGTTGAGATGAATGGGCTGTCTTCACTGTAAATTTGTTGGAAGACAGGTGAATGTGGCAAGGATGTCTCAAGTGAGTGGGATGCCTGTAGGCCAAGGAATATGGAGTTGAAGGAGAATCACTTCACCTATTCTCACTCCCCTCCAATGTCCCATGAGGACATATCCCAACACATCTTCACCATCATCTCTCTTACAATCATCCTCTTTATCTTACTCTCTTCCAACTGGGATACCCATGTATCTACTCTACAGTAAGGCACTTATCTCTTTCCCTTTGTATGCTTAACCTCTCAACTGGCACAAAGTCACACCCCCTCAATACTACTTCCCACTCCCATTTGAGGGTTTTTTATCTTGCAAGGTACTTGGTGACCCTGTCAGTGCTGGCGCCACACAAAAAGCCCTGGTGCTAGTGCCATGTAAAAAGTACTGGTACTGGTACCACATAAAAAGCATTGGTGCTGGTGCTGCGTAAAAAACATCCATTCTGGTGCCATGTAAAAAGCACTGGTGCTAGTTCCCTTTAAAAAGCACCCAATACAATCTGTTAAGTGGTTGGTGTTAGGAAGGGCATCCAACTGTAGAAACCATGTCAGAACAGACTATGGAACTTGGTACAGCTCATGGTCTTGCCAACTTCTGACTTGGTGCAGCATGGAAAACAGTCGTTAGATGATAATGATGATGACTTTGTGAAGGTACTCTTAGATATACAAAAACAAAAGGATCATAGTTGGGATGTTTTTAATGACAATAGTTTTACTAGGGATAAACAATAACAGAAAAGTGTTATTTATTATCTAGGGCTTCACATTAAAAATTTTTAATTCCCATTAATTTCAATAAACTAATTAAAAACAATATCCTGAATTAAATCAATTAATTACTAACTAACTTATTGTATGCTTATTAATACTGTAAAAATTCTAATTGGCTTTTTTTTTTCTGGACTTCTTTAAGTAATCCTTTATTTGAAATTCTAAAGTCCCCAAACCTTTGAAATCTGGATTTCTTTCTTGTGAGATTGGCACTACAAATTGAAAATTCTCTCAAAGTGCTGAGAAGTTTTCCTGGAATGGTACAACTGTTGTGAACAATTTTGTCAAATTGTCAGCTGTCGAGGGTAACATCATCTCACCAGCCCCTGAGAGGTTGAGTGAAACAGTAATAAAATAATTTGTTTTAAAAAGTGAAAGATCCTCGAATAATTAATTAATAAGCTTAATCCACCCTCTTGACTATTGGTTGTCTTAAGTAGAAACTACTTTATTGAAACGACTCGTCTTCTAACACTCATCCCCCAATCAGTCAGGTGATCGATACCATTTATCTGCCTACATTTATCCCTTTTACTGTCCCCTATCACCTCTTCCTTCTCCTCCTCCCTTATCCACTCTTATTTTCTCCCCTCCCCAAACTGATATTCACTGTCTTCACCTCCATCCCCATCTCTGATCATCAGTCACGCACTTTTCACACTCTTTTGAAATTATCTACTCACAGACCCATCCCGTCTGTTCTTCTATCCTTATTCTCCTCCCTCTCACATTCACTTTGTACCTTGAGGGTACTCTCTCTCTCTCTCTCTCTCTCTCTCTCTCTCTATATATATATATATATATATATATATATTCACCTTTTCAGCAAGACACTTGTTCCTATCTGTCTACCATACTTTCCTGTCCTTCAATACTATACTCAATTGAATTGAGGGGTCTTGACTTGCAAGTTACGTGGTGGCCTCACTAGTGCTGGTGTCATGTAAAATAAACTCAGTGCATTCTGTAAAGCGGTTGGTGTTAGGAAGAGCATCCACTTGTAGAAACCATGCCAAAGCAAACACTGGAACTTGGAAGAGCTCATCAATTCCTGTTGAACTATCCAACCTATGCCAGCATGGAAACAGAAACATTAAATCACAATAGTGATATATATGCATCTGTGTATGTCATTATACAGTTTTATTTCAAGATTTCTTGCCAATAGAGAATGAGTTGGTTTCTGACACAGGTTCAAGGTTCCTTCATTGGAATTTCAGCAACATCAACAAGCTATTTTAGTATGTATGTATGTTTAGTGGAAAGTGGGTTATACATCTTTAGATGTATACCTGACTTTCCTACTATAAAATTAAAGAATATAACGGAACACTGAACTCCAGACTATCAACTTAAACAACATTCATTCAGGTGGTAAATATATACATCTTTAGTTCTTGTTGTTACAACTTCTGATTGTGTGTGAGCATAGTTGTTGGGACGTGGGTATGTAGTTACAAGCGAGCTGTCGAGTGTAAGTCCGAAAGATGTAGAGAGACAGCTTATCACGTCCATGCTCATGGTCGGCCGACCGTAAAAGAGGTAGAATTAAGCGGGAACGCTTGGCTGTTTAATTCCACGCATGCGCACGGCGTTACTACATATGTATAGGTGTAGATTTGTATGTTTTGTACCTAAATAAGTCATCTCCTGTCCATTTGAACTTTGCCTGACATGGCTGAGGTCATAGGTCAAAGGGAGATGATCAATCACTTTTTGACAGGACAAAGAAAACCTGTTTTCGCGCCTGTTGATCGTGGTGGTTTGGACGGCCGAGAATTCTTAGATTTGGTTTCGCATCTAAGCTTGGGGAAGGAAGTGTTAATTTTTACACCCCCTCCACACACACATATACATACATACATACATGTATATATATATATATATATATATGTATGTATATAATTTAAAGAAAAACCACAACAACCAAAACAAAGAAGAATTAAACTCACACTCTCCAGAAAACAAATATATCACAAGAACCTTATTCAAAAAATCAACAAAATACAAAAAGAATAACTAGTAAATGGTATAAAATGACTATGCACGTTTCGTGGCTGTATTTTCAAATAGATAACAACTAAAACCAATTCAATTAATAATTCTATTAATAATCAAATCGATCTGCAGTTAAATCTATTCAAAAATATAGTCACACATTTGTATATATGTATGTGTGTGTTCCATAAGATTTAACAGAATTTCAAATAATTAAATTTTAGTTTGACCTAAGAACCATAACATTGGGGAACATGGCTTTTGTTGTCTGCTGTTGGTAATGTTGGTGGTGCTAATTTCAAAAATGAAATCCATTTTGCTCCACCACGTCAAGATTTTTCACAAACTCAAATGTCCATTTTTCAACATTTCTGATATTGTCACCATTTCTAAGGATAGTGTTGGCTTACTCAAATGCAGATGCATGAATGAAGCTTGACATAACTCTGAAAACATAGTTTTCTAATATCATTTAAAGTTTATGCAGCTACAAAAATGAAAACAAGTCATGATTTAAGTATCTTCGGTAAATAAAAAGCATCTAACTTGAGCAACTTACACTATTTTCAATCTAACCAGTTTCAATCTAACCAGCTTCCCTGTGTATATCCTGGCAAAGTATACATACAGTGAACCTTTACTATAGCGTCGTATATTATCGACTGCTATTTCTAGTAAATATTGGTGCATTGTTGTACCACTATTCTATATTTATATTTTAACCTTATTGTGCTTTATTTTACTGGATAGCAATACTGGATAACAATACATGGTGTTAAAAGAAATGTCCTTCACACAATTAGATGTCAATAAATAACACATTTCTGTTGTCCTTGACATCGTACCTCATATCTGTGGGACTTGTCACCAAATATGCCCACGCCGTGCTTCATTTCAGTAGGACTAATTGTAAAAAGCAAGAAAAGTAAAAAAAAAAATGTTTCGAAGAATGTTCCCTGTGCTATCAATAAAATAATAAAAGCACTTGACCAACCCTATTACTTACAAACAGTACAGTTGTGCATATTCAGAAAGTAAGCTGTAGGGGGGGGGGATGTCTAAATCAAGAGGAAAAGCAAACTTAAAAGAAATTATGTTCGAAATTGTTTGCTGCATTTCGAACAAGTTCAAAAGGTCTCACATGGTCTAAGGGAGATAACTGTATGAAACCTTAATCTGAAAACTGTTTCCATTCAGTAGTAAGATGTTATTTCTGATCTTCTCGACGTTGTCCTCGTCCTCGTTGCTATAATAATAATAATAATAATAATAATAAATTATTTTATTGGCTACAAGGGATTATATAAAAACAACATGAAATGACAAAACAGGACGATACAAAGGATTTTGAAACGTGTAAATAGATAACAAACAAAATTAAACAAATAAAACTCCCAGTAGGAGGAGGCGCTTTAAGGCTATTCGTTGACCCCGCCCCATAAAAACCACGGGTGCCTGACCAACAGGGCAAGAGCCCTTCTTTTTTTTTTCACAGGAGCATGCTTAAAATGGACCCTTTCACACTGGCCATTTTCCTGACATTCACCCACCTTTTAAGACATTTGCTAGAAGGCAACACTTCCCTCTCCACCCTCATTTTTCTTTTAAAAGTTTGTGAGGGCTTGGCCAAAGAGGAACGTATCTGTCTTTAGCCCTTTCAAACGTGTCCACCACTCTACCAATAATAATAATAATAACACTGTCTACTATAGGCATAAGGGCAGGAATTTTAGTGGAGAGGCTAAGTCGATTACATCGATCCCAGTACTTAACCGGTACTTATTTTATCGACCCTGAAAGGATGTAAGGCAAAGTTGACCCTAGCAGCATTTGAACTCAGAACATGAGGACAGACGAAATGCCGCTAAGCATTTTTGCCAGGCAAGCTAAGGATTCTGCCAGCTTGCTGCCTTTTGTATGTAAGTTCAAGTGAATTACAGCTCTTCATAAAAGGTTTAAAGAGGGGACAGTAAGCAGACATAGCAGTCAAGTAAAGAAAGACAGCAATGAAAGCTAGAAGCTTCTTCTTCTTCTTCTTCTTTCTTTCTTTTTTTCTTTCTTTCTTTCCTTCCTTCTTTACTTCTACCACTAACTACTTCTCTCAATTTTTTCAATTGTTGTTTTTTTTTTGTTTCCAAATCCTGAGATTATGATTCTAAGAAAAAGCTATCTTTCCCAAAATTCCAGTTTCTTAAAATATCTCCCAGCCTTCACTCCTCCTTATGGAATGCCCACACCTGCTCAACACCAACCTTCTCCACTATCAACAGTACTTTTCCCTTGTAACATTTTTTATAACTTCAGGCTGTTATGAACTTTCAATTTGTCCTTGACGCTGAATAAACATGTATAAATATTATCTCAGACAAAACTCAAAGTAGCTTGTCTATCGACAGTGTATATACACAATCAGAATAGAATTGCCAGAGCACATACAAAATATGAGCTGTACAAATCCAGAACCAACTCCTTGCCTTCATTCCCAACAGCCTACCAGTGCCCAACCTGTAGTAAAACCTTCTGAGTACACATCAGCCTGATTGGTTACAACCAGATGCATTGTGACTCATCTTCTTCTCCCATGTGATGTCCTGGTCATCATCAACAGACAAACATTATATTAAGGATGATACATAAATGGATATTTTGATTTAATATGGCTTCAGTTGTTTACACCAGATTATTTATTTGGCTGAGTGGCTATTTGTGAATCCATTATTTGCTGTTTGCTATATCAGAGGTGGCAAATCTCATCTAGGTAAAGAAATCTAAACTGAAAATCATCCACATCAATTTCTCCAACATGGGAAGGTCTACAAAGATCATGTGGACTGACCCTGGACATCAACCACCTCAATTTCTCCATCCTTGGCTATCATACCTTCCTTCTCTAACAAATTGGTTTCCAATTTTGGCACAAAGCCAGTAGTTTTGGGGGCGGGATTAAATTGATTACATTTACCCCAATGCTCAACTGGTACTTAATTTATTCATCCCAAAAGGATGAAAGGCAAAGCCAACCTCAGTGGAATTTGAATTCAGAATGTAAAGACAGATGAAATACCACTAAGTATTTTGCCTGATGTGCTAACAATTCTGCCAGCTCATAACCTTAACAAATTGGTAAATAATAATAATGGGTATGTGGGTATTTTAAAAATACCTCACAAAAATGATGACTATGTCCTGCATAGTTATGGCCTACCCTTTGGTAAGGCATAGCATCTGTTCAGCCACCCCAGGGATATGGCAAAGTTATGGGACTGCAGCATGGTGGATTGTGAAGAAGTAGCGGAAGAACTCAACTGAGCCATTGGTACTTCTTAAACTGATGCTGAGTAGAGGAATCCTAAAAGATCAATGATGAGGATAACCAACTCTATCAAGAGAGAATGCAATGTATCCATAGCGGTGGCCCCTTGTTGTGTAATGAGCTAATGAAAGATTCACTATGACTCAAACTCTAAATTCAAACTCACTTCTCAGTAAAACAAAAAAACAAAACAAAAAAAAAAAACAGCAACAGAAACAGTTTGGTTTTAAGTTTCTTGCCTAAGACACACTTGACTGAGTCCATGGCAGAGTGTGGATGGGATGAGTGGGGATATGGATCAAGGCCTGCAACTCAGGAAACCATAACAAGAGAACAACCCTCAGCCTTTATGTCCAAACAAGGATGTCTTTACAGCTGAACAATGAGGTACAACTGACTAATCTGTCTTCCCAGTTTGGCCAAGCTTAGGAACCTATTGTGTGCTGACATGCTGTGATATGTATAAGGTGCAGTGTGTCAGTTTGATCATATTGTACTCTCTTCACTGTCTGGCTCATTTCTACGCTCCCTGTATTCCTGTACATCTACAATGGTTTATTGTATAGAATACCATGTGACAGTCTGGACATGTCACACTCTCTCCACTCTTCAATATTTGAGGAAGTCTCTATGCAGTTGCTTGATTTGCAAGAAATTGCAGTGGAATCTTCCTTGAATTCTATCCCATCATCTTTCAAATCAATGAATATACAGGGAACCTAGATATGTGGCACATTGCTGTACTCAAGAAGACCTGCCTACCACAGCAGAATTGAGAGTCTAAAAGCAAGCTGCTATGTAAAAGCATTGGTGTGGGTGCTGGTGCCATGTAAAAAAGCAGTGGTGTTGGTGCAGTGGTGTATGGCTTAGTGGTTAGTGTCAGGCTCACAATCATGAGGTATTGAGTTCGATTCACAGACTGGGCTGTGTGTTGTGTTCTTGAGCAAGACACATTATTTCACATTGTTCTGTTCACTCAGCTGTAGAAATGAGTTGCAATGTCACTGGCGCCAAGCTGTATCTGCCTTTTCCTTGCTCCTAGATAACATTGGTGGCACAAAGAAGGGAAGCGGGTATGCATTGGTGACTGCTGGTCTTCCATAAACAACCATGCCTGGACTTGTGCCTTGGAGGGGAACTTTCTAGGTGCAATCCCATGGTTATTCATGACCAAAAGGGGTCTTTACATGTTACCCTGGTGTCACGTAAAAAGCACTGGTGATGGTACCATGTAAACAGCACACAGTACACTCTGTAAAGTGGTTGGTGTTTGGAAGGGCGTCCAGGCATGGAAACCAAGCCAAAACAAACTATGGGACCTGGTGTTGTTCCTGGCCTTCCCAGTTTCTGTCAAACTGTCCAACCCATGCCAGCATGGAAAACAGACATTTAATGTTGATGTTGATAATGATGATGATTCAAGATAAACTTATTCTGTTTGTTGTTGTTGTTGTGGCTCTTCTGATTTCTATTTCACTTATCAGAATCTTACAAGATGAAATATGCTTCTACAAAGCTTATTGCAGTCACCATATTGAACTCAATTTATTACATGCTTTACCTCACACAATATCATAGTTGAAGTAGTTAACAATGGGAAAAACATCAAAAACTAAAACAGCGCAAGACAAAAATAAACATTATAACCACTGTTCCACATCGTATGCAATTATCTGTTCACAATCAAAACAAAAAGAAACCTGTATCAGGAGTTCAGCAAAATTTTTAGAGTAAAATGAGTTCCCCTTTGACATTTAACCAATTCCATTTGACCAAATACCATTGAATTACTTTAAAATTTGACTGAAAATATATGACAGTGAATTAAAATCTTATTACAATTTATTTAGAGTAATTGTATTTCAAAGTGCTGACATTTTTAGTTAGGAAGCTGAAGTCGAATACTTCAGTCTTGAAACAGTGTCATCAGGCTTATACAGAATGAGGTAAAAGTCATTTTTAGAATGGTTGTTTGCAAAATAAAATTGAAAGATGTTTATATTAGTTATGTATTTCTCCATGCTTAATAATGAAAATTCCTTAAGATTTTCATTTTTTTTTTCCATATTTCAATTGAAATATAGTACTTTTGTTTGAATTGATTTTTAAAGCAATGCAGAATTTAGTAAAATAACTGTCATTATTAAGATGGTGTTTGGAACATAAACTCACATGAAATTTCAATGGAAGGTTTTAATTGATATCACTTTAACATTTTTGTTACTATATTGTTACCATAGGTGCAGGTGTGGCTCTGTGGTAAGAAATTTACTTCCCCCACTACATGGTCCTGGGTTCAGTCTTACTGTATGGTACCTTGGACTAGTGTCTTCTACAATAGCCTCCGACCAACCAAACCCTTATAGAAACTGAAAGAATCCTGTTGTACAAGGAACTAGAAGCATCGATGTCTGAGAATCCTGATAGATGGCGACACTGGACAAGCGTAGTATTTTTACACCTTTTTAACATAAGAAAAGTTTTTCCCACAGTAACTGCATTGAATTTGCCTTTTAGCTGTTGAAATATGTCACAAACATATTTTAACTAACCTAAATTCTGCATATGTGTGTGTGTGTGTGTGTGTGTTTGTGTATGTGTTTATCTCTCACCATTGCATGACATCTGGTGTTGATGTGTTTATATCTCCATAAATTAGTGTTTTGGCAAAAGAGACCAATAGTATATGTACCAGACTTTTACAAAAAAAAAAAAAAAATAAATAAATAATGGGTTTGATAAGTTTGATTAAAATTCTTCAAGGCAACCTTTCTAATCAATTATTTTCCTAGCAATCAATTAATTTTAATTGGGATACAGGCCAATCAATTATTGCAATTAATTGCCATTAATTGTCTATTATTTTACTTAAGGTAAAAACACGATATATTTTGGAGTGTTAGCTTCGATTTAGATAAGAGCCAAAATGATATGAAAATAAAAGGTACGTCTTGTAGTTTCAAAAAACTTTATTATCAGAAAACGTTCAAAGTTCAATTTTATTGATTTAGAATAAGGAACAAACAACATGTATACTCTACATTGTACAGTAGTTGGAAAATAAATAAATTGAAGGTCTTTAATTGAAAGAGTTTCTCAAATGAGTAGCACAATTAAAATGTTCTAATATAGCAAAATGTCATGAACGATTGCTGATTTTTGAAACTAGGTCTTCATCCCAGAAAGCGTGATCGACTTTTGGAAATAATTGCAATTCTAAATTCATTGGTGTTAAGTATTGCTGAAAATTATTAAAAGTGTAACCTGCTGAGCTGAAGAAATGTTCCAAGATGTTGGACATTGGTAACAAAAATCTACAGTTCAGATATTGCTGAAGTGAAATTTTATCTTTTTTGTGTTTTTTCCAACAAACTGAAGCAAAATCATCATTTTCTACAGGTAAATTAGACTGTTGTGACATGTCTGTCACCACTTTTAGCTGATGTAGAGCAGCCACTTCCTCCACAGTTAGCTCTGCTTCTGCATGTTGTATAATATTCACAACTCCACATTCAAAATTTGGGCTCTGCACAATGGCTGCCGATGGAAGCAAATATTTTTAAAAGTCCTCATAAGGATACAATGTGAGAATTTTGTCAAAAAGAATTCGAGCATCTCCCAAATCTATTTCTGTCTTTTGCAAGGCAACTGTTACTGAGTGTAGCTTTCCTAATTTGTCTTTTAGAGTCTGCAGATCATTATAGTTGCGTGGAGTCAACAGATAATCAACCAGCTTTGGATTGCCTTGAAAAGAGTCTAAAAATGGCTTGAGTTGGATGTACCTCTCAATCCTGTCATAAGTACTGGACCAACGGGTATTATTTTTTTGTATAAGTTGCAAAGGCATTTTTTCCTGAAGTTTACTTGCAAGTTTTGATGATTTTATCTTTACATCAACATATTAATGTTTTGTCAAGATAAGCAGAAACAGCTCGACTGAGGAAATGCAGTCACTCTCTCTCTCTCTCTCACACACATGCACATGCATACATATATACAAAAGAGAGAGTACAAATCTTTAGGAATTTTCTTTCTTTTTTCTTAAAGAAGCACTAAAATCTCCTTCGCAAACATCCACCCATCACCTCACCACTTTCAAAAAGTTACAAACTCCCAATGTTTCACTTTTACCTTTTTGGAAAGCGCGGAAGTTCCTTCAGAAATAATGTCGTTTGCCTGTTGTTTCTAGCATGTCGGGTTTTCTGGTGGTGCTCTAATGTTTTTTTACGTCTGCTATTTTAGTACAATTCTACACATGCATGAAACATAAGACAAAAGTGAAACAGAGTGTTTCAAGCTTTTTGAAAGTGGGTAGATGATGGATGGACGTGGTGGGGGTAGGGACATTGAGTGTTTCTTTAAGAAAAATTAAACTTAACAAAAATATGCATTTTCTAGATTCGTAATCTCTGTATTTTTCTACAGGAAAAAAAAAAAAAATTCGTAAAAAAGTTAAATTAAGAAATTGCGGTGGAGATGGGGGGAAAATAAAAATTTGAAAACGTGACTTCTGGGCAAAATCGTATTAACCCCCTCTTCTACTATGAAACAATACATAGTTTGTGATCCTTCTTAAGCACTTTCATGCAAATCCATGCAAATTGTACCCTCCCCACTTCACTTTTAACAAACAACTCCCGTTCACTACATATCAGCTGCGCTGACTCTGCTCATATCAAAGGAACAAATAATCTTTTCTACTCTTAAGCACAAGGGTCGAAAATTTGGGGGAGGGGCCCCGTCGATTAGATCGACCCTAGTATGCAACTGTTACTCGATTTATCGACCCCGAAAGGATGAAAGACAAAGTTGACCTCGGCGGAATTTGAACTCAGAACGTAAGACAAACGAAATACCGTTAAGCATTACGCCCGATGTGTTAAGGTTTCTGCCAGATCACCGTCTTAACAAAGAAACAAATAATACAAAGTAAGTCATAACACACATTAAGTCATAACACACATTATTGCTTGTTATATATACTTTTCAAACAGTTACACAAGACACGCACTCACACACGTCAGATTACATGGCCTAATTTTTTCTCACGGGTTTCTGAAGACACCTGACACCCCATCCTATCCATTTTGCCACCACCACCACCACGACTTGTATCGTAAATGTTGCTTTGATCATGAGATAAGCTGTTTTAAAATGCAAGATGAACAATATAAAAGTTTGAAGAAGATAAAATTATAAAACACAAGCCAAGTGAAAGGACATCTGCAGGTCATTTGTTTCCTTGACACACAGTGCTACGTGACTTAAGGTGACATACTTTTAAATTAGGTCTTACTCAAAGGTGGAAACATGTTCGCGCACGCCGGCCGCACGCCCCCCATCCCCCCCCCCACTTCATTTATATATGAATGTGTGAGCATCTAAATGTGAATACTGTTTATTGTTACTGTTACAGCCATTGTTGCTACTGTAAAAAGTTTTAATGGTGTATATATATATGTAGTGAAACTACCTATCGCCATTAGATACAAACTACTATCGCCATTACATACAATCTTCTCATTTAAATATAAATAAATGCGAGCGTAGTAGAGAACCCATTCCTTATCACGTGACTGATTATTATTCGAATCGGCAACTTCTTCGAACCTTTCCCGCCAGAACGCAAACTGACCAATCACGGCCCCTAATAAGGTCACGTGATAGAGTAAAATTCTGAAGCCATCGGGAGCCAATAGTTTGTTATAAATAGCTTTAACTCGGCGGCCAAATTTGTCTCGGTCCAGTTTCTCTTTGAGAACTGTTCCGTGTACCACACGACAGCAGCAGCAGTTCCAGCGACCACTTCAACAGCTTCGTCCAGCCAAAGATGACCTCCGCCGTCGCCATATCAGCAACAAGAGTCTACGACTACTAACCAGCACCTACCAAGCAGCCTCTACGCTACCAGCGTCAACACGATTTACTATGTACACCACACCAAACTCCGCGGCACATCTCTCTCTTCGATTCTGTTAGGTGACTCCGCTTCACCACGGTAAATAAACAGACAAGAGTTCTTAAACAGACAAGAAATTCTCAGCCAGCGACGAACATCTGTATAACAAGAATCACGACCCGGCATCGATGCCACGACATCACAACTAGTGATCAGCACTGCCGCACTCAGCCTCTCCTCACTTTCACATACAGAACTTTTCCTATAGTGTACTAACGAACTGGTATAATTGCTCACGTGTCATTTACTGACTCTTTCTGTCTGCTGTAATAACACACACATGTATCACTCACATACACACTTTTCTTTGCATGACGGCCTGTCTTTGATTATGTTTTTATATGTCGCATTCACACTCTCACACAGACATACATCTTTAACGCTACAATAAATATCTCTGTTATTCATCTAATACGGTTGTGGTCATTCATTACTGGTCATCTATGTTATCGTCGCATAACATATCATCTATATCATCTTTGATATATATTTGTATGTTCGACCGTGTGACACGTTTAAATAAAAGGAGTCCTCTGTTTTTCCATTCGTCACCATTTCTCCTTTTTGAGTTCACACAGTTTCCCTTACATATATATAATATAAATTGAAGTTGGCCGACCGTTGTATTCTTTCTTGTCTTGAGGTTCACGGCAAAACGGCTGGGTGGATTCGCGTGAAAAATGGCACACATGTGGAGACGGGTGCATAGATTGGAACGCGCTTTCTATTTTTTCCTAGCCTCCATACTTACAGAGAAAATCGATTAAAACAACCTGCGTGCGTGCATGCGTGTATGTGAGTGTGTGTCACTGAAGCCATTCAGACATATATACATATAATAAATAAATAAACTGAATGATAAATTTCAGTTATCTCTCTCTCTCTCTATCTCTCTCTCTCTCTCTATCTCTCTCTCTCTCTCTATCTCTCTGTCGCGCACAATCCATCAAATATACACACACACACACAGACATATGCACGCACATCAATTCTCCCCTCTCACCACAACTTCAAAAGAAGGTCAGTCATAAAACCGTCCATGTCTCTTCATTCGACGCCCATTTCAAAAGATCGCCTCTCCTTTTTTCTTCACATCTTCCAAATCACCCCAGTCATCTGCCGCCTCAAAAGCTTTGTACTTGCCGTGCCAGCCAACATAAGTCAATAACACACAAATTCACTCACTCACCCTATCTCCCTTTCTTACTCTCTTTCTCTCTCACATACATATCCCCTCCCCCCCACACACGCACGTCCATTTCATATATCTTTCAATTTTTGCTCTCTGCAAATAAAATTTTTACGGATAAATCTGCTTACAAAAATTGCGATTAATGTATAATTTCTTTCTATGTTAATAATTAAATAAATCTTTTAATGATTAGACAGACGTGCAATAGAATAGCTCTCACAAACAAACTACGTACAAATTCTTTCTTCGCAACTCCTGAAGCCATTTTCTGACAGGAGGGGGTGAAATCTTCGTACAGTTGGAGGTTCCAATCGAAACGGGACACGAAATGATCAAGTTGAGAAACGCTGTTATAGATTTATGCCTAACCGAAAACAATCACAGCCACATCATCCAAACAGACCGGATGAAACCGGGTTTAGCTGCTAGTATAATATAAATTAGACATGGGCAATCATTGTATTCTTTCTTGTCTTGAGGTTCACAGCCAAACAGCTGGGTGGATTCGCGTGAAAAGTGGCACACATGTGGAGACGGGTGCATAGATTGGAATGTGGTTTGTATTTTTTCTGAGCCCCCATAGTTACCAAGAAAATTGATTAAAACTTTTTCTAATGGAATTCCTCCGCCATTAAAACAACCAATTGTTCACACAACCGGCATATACCATTTCGCTAGCAACAAGGGGAGTACAGGATGACAGTCAGCCAAAGCCCTTCATACATACATACATATATACATGATGGCCGTCCACTCGTGACCGAGGAAGACCATTGCCGTCCTTCAGGAACATTGTGCGCTCTAGGACTAACTTATATTTTGCATTTGCGGCTCCGTTGGTGGCTAATGAGCCCTGCTCTTGACAAGCATACACGACTGCAAACATTGCAGACCAAGCTTTCCCCATTCACTATATGAGCTGTGCGCTTTCGCGCAGCTCGCTTAAGTTCTTCATGCTGGATACGTGCTCTCTCAAAAGTGTCGATCCCCTCCTTAACCTACTTCCTCCATCTGTGGCGATGGCAGGCATTGTTCTCCCAGTCAGTGTCCTGCATATCACAGACCTTTAATGAGGACTTGACACAGTCCTTAAATCGCAGCCTTGGTTTCTGCCGGAGTTTCCTACCATTCACAAGTTCTCCATATATCGTCTGCTTAGGAATCATGCTATCCTTCATTATAATAAGGTGTCCAGTCCAACGTAACCGGTGCCTGTGCACCATTGCCTCAATACTCAAGATATCAGCTGTCCTCAGGACCTGTGTGTCTGGAATTTTTGAGGTCCAGCCAACATTGAGAATGTGTCTGAGACATCTCTGATGAAAGCGTTCAAGGACCCTTACCTGATGTTTGTATAGAGTCCCTGTCTCACATGAGTAGAGGAGCGATGTCAGTACACATGCACGGTACACAGCAACTTTTGTTTGCCTTGTGATGCCATGCTGGAACCAGACACAAGACGGAAGAGACTGGAAGGAATTAGTTGCTCTCTGCAACCTGAAAGATATTTCCTCATCCGGGGAGCAAGAACGGCTGAGTGTGCTGCCCATGTAGACACACTTGTCTACTACCTTCAGAATTGTTTCTTCAACCAAGATAGCTGGTTTCACATATGGATTTCCTGGTGCAGGCTGGAACATTACAACAGTCTCGTCCAGGCTAATGCCAAGTCCAAATGCCTTGCAAGAAGCAGAAATGCAATTCATGAGTATTTACATGTCATCCACTGTATGAGTGACTAAGTCACAGTCATCTGCATAAAGGAGATCATGAATATTAGACTGGAGAACCTTTGAATTGGCAGCAAATCAGCGAAGATTAAAGAGGCAGCTAGAAGATCGATATCTGACATATATTCCGAGAGAGCTAACCTTAGCAAAAGCATGAGTAAAAGCAGTAGCAAAGTACAAAGAAAAGGAAGTTGGGGCAAGGATGTCACCCTGTTTGACACCATTCTCTACAGGAATGGGTCCCGCCATGCCACCACCAACATTGACCCAAGCCTCCATCCCATCATGAAATGATTTAATTATAGATACAAAGTGATCCGGACGTCCAAGTTTACCAAATATTTTCCATAGAAAGGCCCTATTTACAGTATCAAAGGCCTTTGTTAAATCAATGAATACCTGGACAAGATCCATATTCTGCCCATAGCACTTCTCCTGCATCTGTCTTGTTGTGAAAATCATATCCATTGACCCTCTACCAGATCGGAAGCCACATTGAGATTCAGATAGGATATCATTTATGAGACACCCATTCAGACGGGTAAGAAGAATATTTGCCAGCAGCTGATAATAGAGCAATACTTCTGTAGTCACCACACATTGTTCTGGCTCCTTTTCTTTTATATAGAGGAAGAATAATTGCATCCTTCCAGTCCTTAGGGATTGCACCATCCCTCCAGACTGCACTAATAAGTTCATGAAGGGACTATGTGATGTAATTACCACCAAATCGCAAGACCTCAGCACAAATTCCATCCTTTCCAGGTGCCCTACCAAGATTCAATTTACTTATTGATGTCATTACTTCATCTATTGAGGGCGAAGAGTCTAAGGAGCCAATGATAGGTCTTTGTTGCATAGTATCAATCACTGTTTCATCCACAACTGACTCATGGTTTAGGAATTCAGAGAAGTGTTCGATCCAGTGACCTGTGATTTCTGTTGATTTAGTAAACAGAGTGGAAGACCCCTTGGAAAGTAAAGGAGCTTATGTGGAGCTCTTAGGCCCATAAACTTGCTTCATAAGATAGTAAAGCTTCTTGCTGTCATTTGCATCAGCTGCAGCCTGAACATCATGTGCAAGATCCTCCCATCAAGTGTTCTGCATCTTCCTGAGAGATCGCTGCAGTGGTGATTTTACACTGTTATAGTGGGCAAGTGCTAGACTTCGCTGCACAGTAGACAGTTCTCTGTGTAGCAATACACTGTAGACATGGCGCTTTACCACCAATAGTCGCTGAACTTCAACATCATTTTCATCAAACCAGTCTGTGTGTCTGGCAGTAGCATATCCCAGTGTTTCAGCTGCACATTGAAGAACCTGGTCTCGAAAATCTTCCCATGCTGCAATATTTTCAATGCTGGACAAGCGAGTCTGAAGCTCTTTCCTAACCTCAACATCATATACCTTGTGGACATTCAGACGCTGGGGAATGCTGACTGGTCCTCTTCTCTCTTTCACTCCAATCATTATTCCACACCAAGGTATGAAATTTTTGTTAACGATTTAACTTTTAAGTTAACTTTGAAAATCATTATCTGACTAATTAACTTCTGTTATATTTCGCTTCCGTTAACTCAAGTCTGTTAACTCCAAAATTTCATAAAAACCGGTAAACGTTTAAAAGTTTCTATTGTTTTCAGATTGTCTTAGCATATTTAATATTGTATGCGTCATTCTTTTAACCCCGATATGACGCCACTTATTATTATAAATAACTTGTAGGATCTCGTTTGGCCCTGCCTGGATTTGAAACCAAATTTGTTGCTTGCAAAGACAGCCAAAAATTTCTTTGTCTTGTCAAGAGGGAACAATGTTGATAAGAAGAGAAATTATAATTATTGTATGCATGCCATATTTCCTGATAATACCCATGGGGACAAAGGTGATATCTGACATATAACTGGAAGCACTAGTTTATAGATAAAAGAAGATATGTTGACTGTTATTGTTGTCCTCAAAATTTATAAAAATAGGCTGAAATGCAATAGTAAGGAGCTGAAGTTAAACAATAAAGTAGTCTGCTGTTGCTCTTGTAACCTAATCTGGTAATTTCGCTCCTGACGTTATTAACGTTTGTTTACAAAACTATTTGACATATACATCATGACACGACCAGATATTTGACAGGGTATATGTGTGTACATGTGTATTTCTGTTAACTAAAGCTTACGTTTTCAAATGATATACTAGTTAGAAATAAAGCGTGCTTTCTGTTTTGTGTCTATATGAATGTGTGTGTGTGTGTGTGCGTGCAGAAGGAAGTGTGTTTGTGTGTGGTGCATGAGTATGCATGTGCATGTGTGCATGAGTATGTATGCACATGAGTGTATGTGCATACTGTGAATTTAAAACCCAGTGCAACAAGGTCGCAAAAAAAAAAACAACAAAAAAGAATGTAACAGTTGCTTGTTATTTTGCAACCATTTTTTTTTCTGTGTAAACAGCTAGCTGCAACTAATTTGGTGTTAAAAATGTTAACGGAAAACAAACAAACAAACCAAAAAACCCTAAAAACTTTCTTCTCAGACTGAATCCCCTACTACAGCTTGTAATCTGTGATTAAGACATAACCGGATTATCATTTCCGTATAATATTCATTGAGAATTAATTACCAAAGTAAATTTGGTATCTAGTAGTAGGGTGTCGAATTGGCAGAGTTGTTTTCGAGCATCAGTTGTTATGTTTTGCAATATTTGTTCTGATTTTCTGTGTTCAGGGACCAAATCCCACCAAGATCAACTTTACTTTTTATCTTTTCAAAGTAACAAATTAGGGCAATCGATTGTCGGAAATATAAAAATGAGTTCTAGATAGATGCCTTGTAGATATTTTTTTATAATTGTCTGTGCTCTAAGATCAAATCTTGCCAAGGTCAGCTTTACTTTTCAACTTTTTGAGATTGATACAAAAGTACCAACCTAGAATGGTGGATTAGTGATGTTGTAAGAATGTTGACTGGATGCCTTGTAGATATTTGTTCTGGCTCACTGCATTTATGCAAACCGTTGAAATACATGCCGGAACTAAATAGATTGTATTTGGCAGAATTGAGAATGACCAGGAAAAATGCCACAGTAAAAAATGCCATAATAAAAATGGTTGATCAACAAATCAAAAGAGCCTATTGGAAAAAATGGCATCTGTGCAGGCCCAGATAAAAACAAACAGTTGGTTAAACTACCCTAGTAGTACAGTGTACTGATTCATAAGGATAAAAATGATGAATATATTTTGATGGTAGAGTGTAAAATTGTAACTTCCTCTGTCTGTTCCAATTTTGGAAAAAAAGTTAAACATGGACTCCATTTTTACTTGTGATATTTTATTGTGGTATTTTTACCAGTGATATTTTTACTGTGTCATTTTTCCTGTAGCATTTTTTCCAGGATTTGTATTAAGAGGAGAGTTACTCCAGTCAGAGTGACATACATCCTTGTGAATGAATGATTTACATTTGCCCTTTCACTAGTTTCAAGTAAGCATCAGATGAAATGCTTATATAGAAAATTAGAAACAATTGCAGTTTTCTGAGCAGGTTATTTATTTCAGTCTAAAAACACAAAATGGAAATCACCATCCTTATCATTTCATTTTACATTTCAAATAAACTGTTAGACTGGCTTTAATGTCCTGGCTTGTTCATTCATCAATAAGAATACAAATTTTGTCATTTTTCTGTTTGATATATTGCAAAATTTTCTTTTTTCTTATTAATGGTTATATGATTAATTATCTGTAGAGTACTACAGTACTACTAGTGCAGGAATATCAATGTCACTTTTCTTTTCTTTCTGACCTTTCTGTTGTACCAACAAGTATGTAGAAGTGGAGGAAATGATTCCAGTATTAGTTGTGTGGCTATCTATGCAGTTCTTCAGCAGAGAAAAGGCATAAAAGGTACTTGGAACTGACAATGGGTGGGGTGGGGGTCATCTTGTAGCGAGACTAAGGAGAAACAAGAATTGCGTTGAAGATCTTGTAGCAAAACAGCTACAGAACAGCTAACCCAGGATTCGAAACCAAATCCACATTTTCCCACATTGTCAAACAAATCCTTAGTTTATTGCTTCAGCCTTTTTTTGCACTCTTGATCTTCCCCAGGGCATTCTTTGGTCAATTCTGATTAGGGATGAAAAACCCTATTGTTTTTAGTTTAACCTACTTTTGTCAGCAAGTTATAGAAACATAAGCAAATAGCTATCTCTCTCTTTGACTAACTGTCCCTGGACAGACAGAAAGTCTGTCAGTATGTTGATTATCGCATCAGAAAGTAAACCTCTTAATGTATCATTCCACCTTGATTGTTCTACTCTGCCTTTCTCTTTCGCAGCACAGTGATGAAGCTAGCTCCCACACACAATGACCATGGAACCAGAGACTTTTCTACAGCATTGAAAAACAAGCTGTGTACACACAAACAATCTGATGAGGTTCTACATTTCTTATATATATTGTAACGGCTAACATTATAATCAACTTCATAAATGGCTATGCAAATAATCAATCAAATATTGTTCTTTTGATAATTAGCCTGATGCAAACTTTGTCATTAAACCTCTGTCATTACACTCCAGCATGCAATACTGGCATTTAAACCATTGAAGAACACACTTTTAACAAGGTGGATGAGATTCTAACTCATGCGGGATAACTTCAAAGGATTTATAAGCAAATTACTCGCATTCTGCTGTCAACTCCATTGCATCTATAACCTGATCATTGATACTCCATTTCACTGCATCTGTGACCTTGTCACCAATACTCCACTGTATTTGCCACCTGGTTAACTGATACTCTATTTCATTGTTTCTATAACCCCAAGTATTGATACTCTATGTCTATGGTATCTATGACAGGTCACCAATATTCTTCTTCAATGCATCTGATCTTGTCATCAATATTCAACTGTCTAGACAACATTGTCACTGATACTCTAGTATATTTATGGACAAAGTAGCATAAAATAAAAAGTAGTCAATCATTTAACAACAGCCATAAAATTAGTTTATTCAATTAATTGCTAAAGTTCATAAGGCAAGAACATTAATAAAACCGAGCAAGATCTCACGAAAATCTCACAGATAAGAAAATGTCTATTGTCAATAATTCACATAACATAGAAAGCAATGAATAGCTGTAATGTGTATCTTGAATGTTCACCATAAATGACAAAGAATAAAAAAAATATATTTTACAATAATGTTTTGAATACATGTACAGGCAACACTTGTGTGCTTATGTCGGCAAACATGTATGGCAGATCATACAAAATTGCAAAGGTCATTTCACTAACAAATAATTTAATTTATAATAAAAGTTACTAATTCAGGAAGAATGTCATTAATTTTTAGGGAAGGGCGTTAGTCAATACTATCGACCCCAGCATTTGATTGGTACTTTATTTCATCTAACTTGAAAGGATGAAAGGCAAAGTTAACCTTAGTGAGTTTTGAATTCAGAACAAAGTGATATGACAAATGTTGCAAGGCATTTTTTTGACGCCAACTTGCTGCCTATTTCACAGTATATAACAATGCTTTCTTTATATAACAATGCTATATCAAAATAACATAGTATCTATTCTTTTACTTTCCTCGATACATCACCTTCCTACTGATTTTGTGTAAAAATTTCTGTTAACTAAAGCATACGTTTATGACTGATATACAAGTTAAGCATGCTTTCTGATTACTTAATGAATTACATCATAAAATGTCTCTGATAATTGTTTAAGTTTAGGGATATTAAAAAAGTAAATAAAAATTAAGGGGGAAGATAACTAGTAAAGGGACATAAATAAGTCAACTTACTGTTAACATAAATACTGTAGTAAGGTAACAGGGCGAATTACAATTTTTGCACATGTATAAATTCATAATTAGTCAATGCCATGCCAACCCCTGCAGAATCTTGTCTCGTGATTTGGCTAATTGGGTGATATTCCAATATTCCTCCAAGATTGATTCACATTTGAGGATTTCAATTTCAGGAACAATGAACTGTGGTCCCACTGATTTTCCACGTGCCATTCTGATCTATTTCAAAGTAAATAATATCCAGTATTTATGTCCCTTTACCAGTCATCTCCCCTTAAATTTTTATTTACTTTTTTAATATCCCTAAACTGAACAATTACCAACTTCTCCATTAAACTGAGAATGGCATCAATACATACACCCTTACACATGAACACACATATTCACAAGCAAAACTCAATGTAGCAAGAGACTGACTCGATCAAAATAAAAATTTTATTCATCACTTCTTTAGTGTTGGATAATTTTTCTTCCAACAATCAAACACTAAACTCAGTGTGTGCTCTTTTCTGATGTGTAGATGATTCACACACACACACACTTGTGTGTATATATATATAACACAAATCAAAGTGGATGACAGATTTTCATAGGTCAAGTTCCTTTATCATGTGAATATAAAGTACATAAACATTCGTCGAGATGTTAGGTTTCAAGTGCTCCAATATTACAATCCAAAGAAAAGCTGTATTACAGAACCTTACGATTGTTTTGAGGAATGCGTTTGTATATGGCGAGTTTTCCACCCAGTACAAATAGTCACATTTCTCTCATCAGAGGTACAAATAAATCGATTAAAATAGTTCAAAAGTTGAGAAAACTTAAAATATCTACTATTTACAGAACTTGAAGTCATATTGAGTAATGTTGTATTTAAAAAAAAAATGTTATAGTGTTTTTAAAAAAGCTTGAAAGAATATAGAAAGGCTTTGTGAAGTGGATAAAGCTGTCAGGTAAAACATTTGTGCAAATGAAAATGAAATTCAAACTATTTGTGAAAATAAAATAAAATAAAATAAGAAAAGAAAAAATAGTGTATGTATGAATAATACTTTTATAAGAAGTGGGTGACAGTGACTTCAAAGATTTGACCTGCTAACCTTCAGTAGTATTACATTTTTCTTGCCTTGCATTGTATGTGACAGTTGTGTGTGTGTGTGTGTGCGTGCGCGTATGTGTGTGTGCGTGTGCATATGTGTGTGTGTGTGTATGTATGTATATTAGGGTGGTGTGAAAAAGGTACTTTTTATAAAGGTTTCTGAAATATTTTTTTGAGAATATATTTTTTATTACAAAATCCTTTAGAAACAACTATGTTAAAGTCTGAAGTACTTACATTTACATGTTTAGGCTCTGCAGCCCACTTAAAATTTTGAATAATGTACGAAAAATCAATTTAACATGCTTGCTGTTTCTCATTTTATTTGTTACATTCATTGTTATGGATCAATTTTCTTCTCTACAATCCTTTAAAAGTTTAAGATTTTCAGTTTAACTAACTCAATCGTAACACAAGGGATGGATGCCTTTTGCCAAAGTAAATTATCTTTTCTGCTGTGGTCTTCATAATTTGTTTAATTGAAGGATTTTTCTTAACAATATTCTTTTCTTTTACTCATTCAAATAAAACACATTTTAGTACGTCCTTGTAATTTGGCAAAACTCGCTCGCTAAGGTTACATGGAGTCATCACTAAATGTAAACAACACTAAATTTTATAGAGATGATAGGGGAAATTTAAATATAAATAAGGGTGATGGGTAAAAAGTGTAAATGCATATATGTACATACATGCATGTGTGAGTGTGCATATGTATTGATGTATTTGTGCATGCATATGTATATATACATATATACATATATGCACGGATATGTCAACGTGTGGATGTATGTATATTTTTGAGTATATGCATTTGTCTCTGTATATATATGGACGTATGGATACATATATGTGTGTGTGTATATATATATATATATATATATATATATATATATATATATGCACGTGCATACTTGTATATATAGAAATTTTCATAACTTGATTTATACCTTATAAATGAATATCTCATTCTTTTATTAACTATAAACTTACCCCATTTATATTTAAATTTCCTCTATCCTCTCTATTTAATTTATTCATTTATCATTCTAATTCTATTTAGCTACTCTATCTTATGGCCAATCAACCTATAAACACTTTGCCCTAACATATAATAATACAAATCATAAACCACATCATTCAGTCTTCTATAATGATTCCATAAACACACATGAAACATCCAAGGGTATATTTTTTATCCCACAGAAGATATTAAGCTCAAGTCATAAAAATTTAATATTTACTATGTATTAATTGAAACAGCTGTAAGGTATGATGATTAATTTGCTGTTAACAATAAACAATTGTTAACTTCCTAATCTTCATATTCTTTTTCTTCCTTTATACAAATACACACACACACGTCTTTTCAACCTCATTCATACCCTTCTATTTAGTGCAGATCATAACCCCTTACATAGTTCTTTTCACTATTCTGTCTATTTCATTAACATGTCATCACATTCATTCATTTATTCAAGTTTATCACACAGTCACTTATTTCTCTAATTCTTTCTTAAGATTAGTGGACCAGAAACTCTCAGATTTTTCAATTCTATTTTACTATTATCAACATTTGCTGTCTCGTTAAACTATGCTACACAAAAAGAATATTTTTCTCCCTGGTGCTCTGATCACTAAGCCCCCTCTCTTGTTCTCTCTGCCTTACTCTGCTCATGGTACACCTGCCCTCCCACCCCCTCCACCAGATGTGTCGATATCTGCTGCCTCCAAGAAGTACAGTGGAGAGGAGGTTCTGCTAGGTTCCTCACAGGCAAAGAACACAGATGGGGTTGGGGGCGTGGGTATACTTCTTGTGGAGAAATGGGTGGATAAGCTAATCGAGGTAGTCAGAGTATGCGATAGAATACTTAAGATTAGATTAGTCCTTCATCATGGGTTAGCAACCATTATCTCAGCCTATGCCCTTCTGCCGGGCTACCCGACGGACAGAAAGACTGATTTTATGATACCCTCTTGCAGACTACCTCAATGACGAATGACAGGGACCTTCTTTTGTGGCTGGTGACTTCAATGGACATGCTGGAGAACATGCAGAGGGCTTCCATGGCGTACATGGAGGCTATGGTTTTGGTTCCAGCAATGAGGAGGGAACCAGGCTGCTGGAGTTCTGTGATGCAAATGACCTTACGGTTTGCAATACTAACTTCAGGAAACCTGCCAGTCACCTAGTCACCTACCATTCTGGCAGACGCACTAGCCAAATTGACTACATCCTCGCCAGAAAAAGGGAAAGATGGCTTATAAATGCTAAAACCTTCCCAGGTGAAGAATGTACCCCACAACATAGACTAGTAGTTAGTGACTTCAGAATCAGGGCTAAGTGGTTGCTTAGAAGACGACCAGCATGGAGGAGAAGGGTCTGGAAGCTTAAAGATTCTGCAAATGGACAGAGATTTAGAGACATATTACTCGAAGCCTTTGACGAAATAGAAGGGGATATAGCATCACATGATGTGGAAGACAACTGGAGGTTTCTATGGGACAACCTGCTGAGGGCCACTAACCAGATCTGTGGAGGGTGCAAAGATCCCTTTCGACCCAACATAACATGGTGGTGGTGGAACAATGTGGTTGACAGGGCTATTAGAGAAAAGGAACAGGCTTGGAAGGACTGGAAGAACGGTGGTAGCAGGGAATTGTATCAGACTGCCAGAAGGGAAGCTAGGAGACAGGTTTATTTAGCCAGTGGGGAAGCAGATAAGAAAAAATTTGCCAATGTTCTGCGCCGTGAGGACCAAAGAGTTGAGGTATTTCGTGTTGCAAGACAGTGTGTGAAAGAGAATCGTGATGTCGTAGGAGAGAAATGTGTCCGCATGGATGATGGTTCACTTGTACTAAATGTGGCTGCAAAAAGAGAGGTTTGGAGATGCCACTATGAAAGATTACTCAATAAAGAGAATGAATGAGAGAAAGAGAGTCTGCTGAATGTCGACGCAACTGAGGGACCAGCTATCCGAGTTGACAGTACCATGGTAGATAAAGCAATTAAGAGTATGAAGACAGGGAAAGCACCCGGCCCATCAGCAACCACTACAGAGATGCTCAAAATATCTGGCAGTGTCGGCTATAGCCTAGTCACCCATATAGCTAACCAGGTGACACCAATGACTAGTGTAGCAGCACCACAGTCAACTGCTACAAAGGTAAAGGTGATGCTTTAGATACAAATAATTACAGAGGCATCAAGTTGTTGGATCAGGTAATAAAAGTCTAGGAGAGGATCATTGCCCAACTAATTAGGGAGAGAGTCAGTTTAGATGAGATGCAGTTTGGGTTTGTGCCAGGGAAAAGCACCACTGATGCTATATTTCTGGTAAGACAGCTGCAGGAGAAATACCTAGCCAAAGATAAACCTCTGTACCTGGCTTTCGTTGACATGGAGAAAGCCTCTGACAGGGTCCCCCAATCACTTATCTGGTGGTCAATGAGGAAACTAGGGATAGATGAATGGTTAGTGAGAGCTGTGCGAGCCATGTACATGAACGCTGTCAGTAAGGTGAGGGTTGGTAATGAGTACAGTGAAGAATTCCAGGTAGAGGTAGTCCTCCAGGCGATAACAGAGGAATTCAAGACAGGATACCTCTGGGAGCTCCTCTATGCTGATGACCTTGTGCTAATTGCTGAGTCACTATCAGAACTAGAGGAGAAGTCTCAGGTGTGGAAGCAAGGATTAGAATCGAAGGGCCTTAGAGTCAACTTAGCTAAAACCAAAGTCCTAATAAGTAGGAAGGTAGACAAAACACAAATCCCTTCAGGTAGATGGCCCTGCTCAATCTGTAGAAAAGGCGTAGGTAGAAACTCTATAAGATGTACCCAGTGCAAGCTATGGACACATAAGAGGTGCAGCAATATCAAAGGAAGGTTAACTAGGAAGTTAGTTTTTGTATGTGGCAGATGCTCAGGAGCAATAAACACTGAAAATGTGCAGAAAACAACTTCTGCCATATTCCATGGAGAAAAACTAGAAGTAGTTGATAGCTTCCACTATCTAGGTGACCAAGTTAGTTGTGGGGGTGGGTGCGCTGAAAGTGTAGCTGCTAGAATAAGAATAGACTGGGCAAAGTTCAGAGAGCTCTTACCTCTGCTGGTGACAAAGGGCCTCTCACTCAGAGTAAAAGACAGACTGTATGACGCATGTGTACGAACAGCCATGCTTCATGGCAGTGAAACATGGGCCGTAACTGCTGAGGACATGTGTAAGCTCGAAAGGAATGAAGCCAGTATGCTCCGATGGATGAGTAATGTCAGTGTGCATACTCGACAGAGTGTAAGTATCTTGAGAGAAAAGTTGAACCTAAGAAGCATCAGTTGTGGTGTGCAAGAGAGACGATTGCGCTGGTATGGTCATGTGGCGAGAATGGATGAGGATAGCTGTGTGAAAAAGTGCCACACCCTAGCGGTTGAGGGAACCTATGGAAGAGGCAGGCCCAAGAAGACCTGGGATGAGGTGGTGAAGCACGATCTCTGAACATTAGGCCTCACTAAGGCAATGACTTCTGACTGAGACCTTTGGAAATATGCTGTGCGTGGGAAGACCTGACAAGCCCAGTGAGACCAAAATCCAAGGCCTCTGCCAGGGATGTAGCCAGCCCACTTATGCGTACCTTTCCTTTATTGGACCCTAAACTCCGCTTGCGAAGACCTGTTGAGGCAAGTGAAATCGAAATCAAACTAAATTCGACGACTGGCCCCCATGCCAACGTCTCCTTCATTGGACACTAAACTCGGCTTGCAAAGACCTGCTGGGGCAAGCGAAAGCGAAATGGCACCTGTACTAGTGGAGTGCTAAGAGCACCGTTCAAGCGTGATCATTGCCAGAGCAGCTGTCTGGCTTCTGTACCGGTGGCGTGTAAATAACACCATTTGAGCATGATCTTTACCAGCATCGCCTTCCTGGCACTTGTGCCGGTGGCATGTGAAAAGATATTTGGGCAAGATCGTCGCCAGTGCCGCTGGACTGGCTCCTGTGCAGGTGGGATGTAAAATACACCATTTTGAGCGTGGCCATTGCCAGTACCGCCTGACTGGCCTTCGTGCCGGTGGCATGTAAAAACACCCACTACACTCTTGGAGTGGTTGGCGTTAGGGAGGGCATCCAGTTGTAGAAACTCTGCCAAATCAGATTGGAGCCTGGTGTAGCCATCTGGTTCACCAGTCCTCAGTCAAATCGTCCAACCCATGCTAGCATGGAAAGCGGACGTTAAATGATGATGATGATGATGATATATATACATATAAATATATATATACATATATATATATATATATATATATATATATATATATATATATATATATATATATATATATATATATATATATGTATATATATGTATATATATATATATACACATATAAATATATATATATAAACATATGAATATATATATACATATAAATATATACATATAAATATATATACATATATATATATATATATAAGTATATATATGAGAAGTAAAAATATTATATGCACTTTCGCCATAACATACCTTCATTATTGTCATGCTGTCCTCTGTGCATGTCTGCTCATAGTTGATGCTATTGTGGTCACATGATTGAAGTTTGAGCCTGATGATGCCAGTTTTCTTTCTGGCTTTATAGTGTAAGCATGGTCACACCACTAGCAATATACACCAAAGAAGAACTAAAAGCAGTGATCCATGAAGTGTTGATGGTAAACCGGTTCACCATTATCATCTATTGAATTACTGAATTTTTTCGTCAGTGGTGAAGGTTGATGGGCATTCTGCTCCCTCTCTGTGTGCCACACTTGTCTGGCCACTTTTAAGCTTCTGTATCCACTCATACACATTTCTACACAGTAGTGCACTGTCCCCGTATTGTGTTGAAAGCCTCTGATGAATTTCAGAACCTGACACACCTTTCAACCAGAGAAATCATATCACTGCTCTTTGTTCTTCTTTGGTGTACATTGCTAGTGGTGTGGCCATGCTTACACTGTAAAGCCAGAAAGAAAAATGGCATGGTCAGGTTCAAACTTTGACCATGCGACCACAATAGTACTAACTATAAGCATGCATGTGCAGAAGGCAGTGTGACAATAATAATGATATGTTATGGTGAAAGTGTGGATGATTTTTGACTTTGCCTCGTATATATGTATGTTTTTATCCATGTACATGTCTTTGTGTTTGTCCCTCACTACTGTCTGACAATTGGTGCCAGTTTGTTTACATCCTCTGTAACTTAGTGCTTCAGCTAAAAGAGACTGATAGAATAAGTACCAGGTTTAAAAATAGGTACTGTGGGGACTGTTTGTTCAACTAAACCCTTCAGGGCAGTGCACCAGCATGACTGTAGTTCAATGGCTGAAGCAAAAAATAAAAGAATATGTATGTATGGATGTATATATGTATATGTTTGTGTGTTTGTATATATATATGTATATACACACAATATATATATATATATACATACATACATATATTTATATATTTGAGAAGACCTATTGAGTCAAGTAAAACCAAAATCGTAGCTGTGGCCAATGCCTCCTGACTGGCTCCTGTGCCAATGTAAAATGCACCATCCGAACGTGGTCAATGCCAGTGCCCCACTGACTGGCCCACGTGTTGGTGGCCCGTAAAATGCATTATTCTGAACGTGTCAGGGCTGCCTGACTGGCTCTTGTGCTGGCGGCGTGTAAAAAGCACCCACTACACTCTCAGAATGGTTGGCGTTAGGAAGGGCATCCAGCTGTAGAAGCATTGCCAGATCAGATTGGAGCCTGGTGCAGCTGCTGGCTTTCCGGACCTCAGCCAAACTGTTCAATCCATGCCAGCATGGAAAACGGATGTTAAACGATGATGATGATGATGACGACACACTCAGTGTTTTGGGGCAGTCATATTATTTTGTCAAATAAACACATGCACTATATATCTGTTCTTCATTTCAGATTTATTATTGTTCTTATTTGATGTCCTTTGTTTGGAAACCTTTCATCACACATCCTGTGATCTCTTCAGCACCTCTACATCCCATGTGTCTCCTCCTGTTCTGTTTAGTCTACATAGATATATATATACATCACCATCATCATTTAATGTTCATTGTCCATGCTGGTGGCATGGGTTGGATGGTATGATTAGGGCTGGCAAGCTGGGTAGCTGCACCAGACTCCAGCCTGATTTGGCATGTTTTCTACAGCTAGATACCCTTCCTAATGCCAACTACTTTACAGAGTGTGCTGGGTGCTTTTATGTGGCACTAGCACAGGAGTCTTGCAGGCCAATCCTCTTCATCGAGGGAACCAACCTTAACACTTCTGCTGTGAAGTACGGATCTTCTTGAGTACAGCAAAGCACCAGGTATCTTGGTCCTTTGTCATCTTGCTTAATAAGTTCGGCATTCTGAGGTTGTCCTTAAGTACTTTGTCCCATGTCTTCCTATATATAAATATAAATATATACACAAGGTGATTACAAAAGATTCTCAGATTAATTATGTTTAAAAAAAAATAACTTATTTACCTAAGTTTTAACATTCTCTCCTTCAAAATATTCACCTTGCACAGAAATACACTGACCCCAACATTTCTGCCATTTTTGGAATCCAACCTGGAAGTCATTTTCTGTATACAAATCAAGGCCTTCTGCGATTTGCTCTGGATCTCGAGAATGATGTAGGAAGTTAGTAACCAACTATGAAGAACAAATCAACAGGGTGATCAAATCAAATGCCAATCCCTTTAAAATGGCAATCACTTTAACAGTAACAGACTCACCATCCAACTACATCTACACATCCAAAGCAGTTTACCAATGGCCCTTCAGCAACAACATCCCCTGATAAGCTCAGTGATTACTACTAAATTCAGGCCACGACAGACAGAATGTATGCTCTTGAAGCCGAGGATTTTGAACTTACAGAGACAATATTTATATATTGCCTGAGAAAACACTACTAGTTATCATAATGCAGGGAAACGGGCATAATCAAGTACCTGCATGCCTGGAGAACTATGTTGCATGGAAACAATTGTAGTGATTAAATGTCCAACCGTACTCCCTCTTGTTGACTCCAATTTTTGCAATTATATATATATATATATATATATATATATATAGTTCAAAAACACAAAAAAACAAAGTGAGGACGTGATATGGATAGTATTATTGGACGCTCAGGAAAGGAAAGAGTGAGTATATGACGTTTCGGGCGTAGCCCTTCGTCGGAAAGATGGAAAGTTCGGAGAATGGAAGAATGGAGAAAGAGGAAAATGGTACCGATGCCCACGAGGTTACATTATGAAAAGACCGGAAGAGGAGGTGGTGGGGGAAAAGTTCTTTCTAAGATAGGAGAGTGAAAAAGGGAGATGAATATCTGTGCGTGTGCGAAGGTCTGCGAGTGTGTGTGTGATAACAGAACGTGTGTGTGCGTATGTATGTGTGTGTGTGTGTGTGTGTGTGTGCATGGTTTGGTGGTTTATCTGTTAGTGTGTTTGTGTGTGTGTGTGTGTATGACGTAGTGGAAGAAATTAGTAGCAGGACTGCTTAGTGGACGCTGTAGGTAGAAGGTCAACAGGTGGTTATTTGAGTGTGTGTGTGTTCGTGTTTGTGTGGGGTTGTAGGTGTTAGGTACGTGTACATGTGTGTGTATTTTGTATGTGCGCGTGTGTGTATGTGTATGTTTTCTGTGCGTGCGTGTGTGTTTGTGTGTATGTGTATGTTGTGTGTATGTGCGTTGCTGTGTACGTGTGTGTGCGTGCGTTTGCTATTGTATATGCGTGTGTTGTTTATGCCCATGTGTGTATGATTGTATGCGTGTCTGTGTGAGTGTGTAGTGTTGGTGAGAAGTGTGTGTGTATGTGGGTGTGTGCGTGTGTGTGTGGGATTGTGAGTGTTAGGTACGGGTGTGTGTGTGTTTATGTGTGTCTGTATGTGTGTTTCCGTGTGCGCGTGTGTGTATATATAAACAGCGTACAGTAAAGAAACTGTCATCTAAATTATGCAAAAATGAAAATAACACTGACATCTCATTTCAATATTTTTTCTGAAGTAGTAGTCTACGAAATGTGTGTGTATACATCTATCTATCTATCTATTTACGATCCTTTTTGATCGAAAATCTACCCCCCCCCTTTTTTTTTCCTTCTCCTCCCCAAAAAGAAAAGCTCTACTTTGTAACTTGTCCCCTCTGTGTTCAGCCCTGTGTGGCTAATAAAGAAACATATCTATAATGTACTGATACGTAATAGAAAATTCAACACACACACACATATGCTGTAATCCTGTATCTTTTCGTCAGTAAAGTTTCAGTTTCACTCGTGATATGTAAAGCTGAAAATGTGCCAATAGTTGAGAAATTAGCGGAAAACGAAACAAGAAATTTACGTTTAATCAAATACTAGTTATTCCTCACTTTCCACGTTGCTGACAAGCAGAAGGCGAGCAAAAAACTTGTGAAACAAACTATTTCGTTTCTCTCTCTCATAATTCCTACATATTTCGACTATAATAATAACAATACTAATCACTAGACTTTTCTCCGAAATCTATTATACGCTCGACTACAGAACATTTATGGCATTGGCGAGGTTACTGAAGCCTACAGCTTCGTATTATTTCGAAGCCGTAGTGCGTCACACATCACCAGCGTGTTATTATTCATACCTGAATAATTCCGGTCACTCAAATTACTCCTGGCATCATAAACAATATCAATATAGGAATTATTATCACCAGCAATGTTTTCATAAAAAAAGTGCTTCTTATGCAAAATATGGAATTATATCTCTTGCAACCGGAGCAGCTTTTGGTAAGGCAGTGTTGTTTATTTATATTGTGTGTATATATACATATTAATATATTTCTGCGTCTGCACCTATGTAATCTATCTCGCTATATATGTGTGCATCTACATAAATTGTGAGGGAGAGGTGCGCAATTAACTATGCGGTTTCTATTCTTAAACCAAACTGTCCTCACGAGCTTAATTTCTCAATATTACGTATAAATATTTGAACCCGTGTATGTATGTGCGTGTGTGTGTATTCATAGTATTTCTATTGTATTTTCTCTTGTATTTTTGCCATTTACTTTCTCTTTGTGATATACATACTCCAAATATTCCTGTTTGTTGCATTTCCTACTGTTTATTAGTGTCACTCGTGTAGAAATATAAAGGAAACATTATTAGCTCGTCGGACAAAATGCAGAGCAGCATTCCTCCTGAGATCTTTATGTTCTGAGTTCAAATTCGCCGAAGTCGATTTTGCTCTTTATTTTTTCGAGGTCGATAAAATACCAGTTGAGCACTGGGATCGATGTAATCGACAAGCCCCCTCCTTACAAAATTTCAAATCCCATGCCTTGCCAAAATCATCGGTAAAACGCCTTGCATTGTTTTCATACATTTACGTTCTGAGTTCAACTTCCAAGCAAGGTTGCCTTACCCTCTTATCCCATCACCCACGGGAAGCGGTAAATCAAGCACCTACAAACTATACACTGAATATTGGTTATAACTATATTATATAGGTTATTTCTTGTCCCTTTTATGTATATTACAGAAAAAATATTATCGAAACTGGTGGATGGCAGAATTGATGGGGTGCCGGCCGTTTACGTTTTGGGTTCATATTCTACTGAGGTTAACTTTGTCTTTCACTCTAGTAGGGTCGATTCAAACTAACTGCTATCCTTCACTGGTATCAATAACCCCGTGTCCTTGTGTTTAAATTATTGTTATGTAAAGGATGCAGTGAAGAGTGGTAGAATTTACAAGTGCAAATATTCTAGGTATCCGCTGCCAAATACGATCGAGTTATAAAGTTGAGCTTACTGATAATTAAAATCCCATTGTCCATAATCCAAAACTTATTTTTCTTTTCCCTGCAGAGACGGGTCAAGAGTACGTAGGGTTAGGGTTTTCGTTACGCCGAAAACGGGTGGTGTACGTATTCTTTACCTGGGCCGACCCAAATCTGGTGCCGCCCGTTAGTGAATCTCTTAAGTTGTTGAGATAGAACTGCAGCACCCTGCGGCCATGCCAAGCTATTAATAAATCCAGGCACGACGTGAAATGGAGGACTCATAATTTTGTGTATGGGTTACGGGTTCGCATAAGGTTGCACAGGGTTATATATATATGTATATATATATTTCACTGGGAAGGTCGGTTTATGAGATTACCCCGGGTTTCACGTTCATAAAGGGTTTATGGCGTATCGTCGAAGAGGTCTTAGGCCAACAGGTTTTGGGGTCTGACGATACGCCATAAAGTTAAACCCTTTATGGACGTGAAACCCCGGGCAATCCCATAAACCGGCCTTCCCCAGTGAAATATATACTGCACTACATCTTAGAGTGTGCTTCTTCTCCGGATTTATGTTTTCTACAAACGATTATATATATATATATATGTATATATATATATATATAACGGTTAAGATTAATTAGGTACACAATAATATGAAATGTCGGAGTCAACAGTAGTGACGATAAAAATTTGTTGTTATAACGGCATGTTGTAGGATGTAAAAGATGAACAATACATGAAGTTTTAAAGAAATATTTATTTACCGTTACGTTACAATACCCTGCCTCGACGGGCAGGTTTATGATAAATCAAAAAGCATGCGAAGTAAAGTTTGTATTTGTGTTCTCTTCATTGTTTAGTAGTAATTACAGAGAGAGATAGAATGATGTAAGAAAACAGAATTAGAGTTAGTGAGAGTTGTAGGGCTGTGGGACAACGTCCCACAGTTGCTGACAGTAAACTTTATTTTTCTCTCTGACCAAGGTTGTAGCTGGTCAGCCAGACTTCGTTCTCACTGAGTTGTCACCGAAGTGACTAACTGGCTGAGTCGTCACCATGTAACTGAACACTCTTTTTGCTTGGGGTTTATGCTTTTGTAACTATCCAGAATGATAGACATATCATTGAGAACAATAGATTGAGTTAGTGGTCTTGTTATCTCTATTCTAGCTTTTGGTGAAGTAGAAGAGGTTAGAAAGGGTCAAGTGGTGAAGACATTATTTCGGCCTAGCTAAAGGCATCTGGAAAATGTTAAACTGCTGTCGGAGAAAAACCATTGTTCCACCGTAGGAAAAGTCCTGTTGCAGTGTTAATTTAAATTTGGTTATAGTGGATCGAATCCACTTCAGGCATGCAAGATCCACTACATATATATATTCAATTAACGCAAGGACTCCATCTCGCTTGTCGCAGGGAGGGAGCCTCTCTCACGTGGTTAAGAATTGTTTTGACTCTTATTTCTAGCAATGCTGGTGCTTACTAGCGCTCTCCGTCACTTTAGTGACGACTGTACTTGTTGCCTATCAGTTCTAAATTGCGAATAGCCACCTTAATAATAATAATAATAATAATAATAATATATATATACATGCGTACACACAATGTAGTCACTGGTTATGGCCGTTGGTTTCACTTCTATTATTGCTTTTAGCGGCGGAGTTTCGGATTAGGATGCCCACATAGGTTGTTTTTCTCCGTTTTGACGGGAATTTAAAAAATTTTTGTATTCATCACGACCTCGAAGATGAGGGTGATGATTGGGTGGCGGGGAGCTTTCTATGCAAAAGAATTTTTGAAAGTTTGATTGTTTTTAAAACCCTCTCCCCTTCTGCACCCTCATCGGAATCGATTTTGACCATTTTTTCTTTTCTTTGTGCTGCCACTTTAAAACGATGAGAATCTTTCTCGGTAAAAGAAAAAAAAAAAGTTTTGAGAAAATATTTTCAGAAGAAAAGGCGTGTGATTTAAGGGAGATTTTGCTGTTGTTTCTAGCACATCTTAGGCCTTCCTCATTTCTTTGTCATTATGACTTGTATTGATATTTTTCAATATTTTTCACTCCGTAAGCACATTTTATGGAACGGTGGTCCATTGGTGGAATTTAAGCAAAAAAAAAAAAAAAAAAGAAATCCGTCAAAATAGAGAAAATCCAACTTATGTGGGTGTCCTGATCTGAAAAATCCGCACTTAGCACTATGGACGACTCATCAGACCCATTGGCCAGAGACATGGTTAGAGACAGTCGTTAGGGTGTTGCACTCACGATTGCGAGATCGTGGGTTCGATTCCCATAGCGGGCGTTGCATTGTATTCTTGAGCAAAGCACTTCATTTCACGTTGCTCTGCTATCATTTCATCATCTGACATGTGGCACCCGTTGCACCTGTACAGGTAATGTCGATTTGATGAAGGGAGTGATCTTATGTCTACACAAACATTTGATCACTATAGACAAATCATCTGTGTGGTTGCTTGATAAGAAATTGTCATAAATTGTCTAATGACAGGAGAGCCCATCATTTATATATATATATATATATATATATATAAAAGGTTTAGATTTAGATTCAAAAATTGAATATGGTACTTATGTTTAGGCACCAGAATATAGTATGGTATGGTATTATATAAAAACCATTCCAAAAACTAGGTGATCAAAAAATCAAAATAAGCAACACGGATTTTAAAGATGGTTGCAGTACGCACGTTTCATGCTACTCCATTTATTTAAGTAATGCGAGCATTACATTAAATGCAATATGTAGAGCAATCTTCAGCTGCACGAAAATGCAGAAAATTACAGTAGAATAGACATATTATAATTGTGGCAACATTTCAAATCCAAGTGGGAGGAAGAATACATAAAAATCCATCTTGACATAGCCAAGTCTATCAGGCTAGTAATTGGTTCTAGGCAAAAATTCTAACTGTCTCTGATTTTATTGTCTCTTATCTAGTAGTAATAGTATAAGGGACAATCACTTCTAAGGAAAGGGAAGGTGTAAGCATTATGCATGGACATGGCTATAAAGGATATGGTTATAAAGGTTTCTCTGGTCAGAGTGGCAACACTCTTATAGGTTGGGTTTTTTTTACTACTATCAAAATGTTGAGGAATTAAACTCTAGGTATATAGGTCAAACAGGGCTTTTTCTTTAGTCTGAATAGAGCATCAGTATTGTTTTACAGACATCAATATTAGTTTAAACAATATTTTAACAATAAGAGGTATGTTAATAACAATAAAATGAAATGTCCTCGTTAAGAGATTTAACATTGAAATGTAGTTAGTTTATACAAAAATCATGAAGTAATGTCAGTATTGAATTCAGAGGCTATAAGGTGTAAGGTCTAAGTATAATAAAATACAAAGTAAATATCATAAGATCAAGATAATAAAATGACTATACGGGTTTCATAACCAATTTTCAAATAGAAAGATCTTTTTTTAAAAGATATGGTTTAAAGATTACTATTTATAATGAGTACTATAATATAAATTATTTAGATGCTAATTTTAACTTATCTACAGGTAATATCCAACCTTATCATAAGATTAATGAAAATATTAAATATATTCATGCGAAAAGTAATCACCCACCCTCAATTAAAAAATCATTAACATTTACTATAGGTAAAAGAATATCTTTACTCTCTTCGAATTTAGAGATCTTTGAAAAACATGCACCTTATTACAATAAAGCCCTTCAAGAGGCGGGATATACTAAGGGAATAAAATTTTTTAATAATCCGAAATATAATTTTAATTTTATTAATAATCATTATAATAGTAATGATCTTTTTAATAAACATAACCTTTATACTTATGATTATGTTTTCTTAGATAATTATAATATGAATAATAGGTATTATGACAATAATTTACATAAACATAAACATAATTTTAATAAAAACAATAATAAATATAATTTTAATTTTTTTAATGATAATAATAAATTTAATAATATTAATAAATACAATAATATCTATAATAAGAATAAACTATGGCTAATTATTCCATATGGCGCTCAAGTTAAAACTAACATTATTAATGAAATTTAAAAAGTTAGTGATGTATTCCTTAAAGATAATAAAAATATAATTATATATTTTCTACTAATAATTTTGGTGTAGGTTATTCTACTACTAGTAATGTTGCTAATATTATCTCTTCTTTTAATAGATTTAAGTTAAATAAGTATTATAAATTTAAGTTTTATAATTATTCTAATAATAATAATAATGTGGACCAGGATATAATTAATTGTACATGTTTAGATAAGACTAAATGTAAATTCAATAATATATGTAATTTGAAGGATGTAGTGTATAAATGTATAGTGAGATTAACGAATGGGAATAAACATAATGGTTATAATTTAAATAAGATTTATATAGGATCGACATCTAATAAAATCAAATTACAAGTGGCTCAACATATGCACTCATTTAAGAATAGAAATTTGATTAATTCTACTGGCCTTAGTAAATATATTTGGGAACTTAAATCTAAAAATATTAACTATATTTTAAAATGGGAGATAGTTTGTAAAGCAAAATCCTATCATATAGGTAATAATTTTTGTAATTTATGTAATAATGAATTTAAAGAGATATTATTTCTTAAGGATAATAATTTACTTAATTCTTTTGATGAACGAAAAATAAAATGTAGACATAAATGACTTTATTTATATAAAAATTTTAGCTAATTGTGATTTTTTATATATATATATATATTTATATATGGGTGAATGTTTAAGTCTGTGTGTGTATATATATATATATATATATATATATATATATATGAATGTATGTGTGTATATGTATGCATAAAAACTTAGATAAAAACTTAGATTTGTTTCGACCAAAGATTGGTCCAGGCCATGTCTAACTTAATAGCACCACCTGATAGGATTATCTAAATCTTTTTTACAGTCAAGTTTGGTCTATTGTCCATTCAAGTAGTGAGTTCTTATTGAGTGAGTTGTATCCAGGTATGGATGGCTTGTCTGGTATTCTTTGAAGAAAGCTGTCTAGACTCCATTTAAAGCTAATAGGAGCCTTTTCCTCTTTTATCTGTTTCGGGACAATGTTAAACAGGGCAGAGCCTGTTGAGGAAAAGAAATTATGCCGCAATGTACCTATACGTTGTGATTCTGAATTGGGCAGGGGACGTATGGCTCGTGGTCCCAGCCTTGGATGAACCTTGAAACTAATGTTCAGGTCGTTTGGGTAATGCTGGCGGTATATTTTCCACATCATACAAATGATGTACCGCTCGCGGCGGCGCTGGAGAGAGTAGAGCTTCAAGGCTTTAAGGCGGTCCCAGTAATTAAGATCTGTCATGCCTTCAATTCGTTTGGTGAGTGCCCTCTGGGGTGATTCAATCCTCGAGATGTTTTGTTTTGTGTGGGAAGACCACAAGGGGCAGCAGTATTCGAGGTGTGGCCGTACAAAGGAGGAGAAAAGTGGAATGATGACACCTTGTTCTCTGGACCGGAAGGTTCTTAAGATCCAGGAGCTCATCCTACGAGCTATATTGACCTTATTGTTGATGTGGGCACTCCAATTGAGATTGTTGTCAACAATTACACCCAAATCTCTGATATTGTTAGATGCCGTGAGCGGTTCCCCTGAAGGAAGGGAGTATGGCTGTTTTAGTGTGGACTTTCTTCCAAAATGCATCAGCTCAAATTTTCCCTCGTTCAGTTTCATTTGTTTTTATCTGCCCATTGACTCACAGAATATTGATTAGACTGGAGTTGAGTTTGGTCTTCTTCATTGATGATTTGCTGGAGCTTAGTGTCATCAGCAAATATTTTCACTTTGCAGTGATTTACGACGCTGGAAAGGTCATTTATATAAATTATAAAGAGGAGCGGGCCCAAGACAGTTCCCTGAGGGACACCACTGGTGACTTTTGCTGGGCTTGAGTGGACTCCATCGACCACAACTTCTTGTGTTCTATTCTCCAGGAAATATTTAATTCAGTGTAGAAGTTTTCCACGGATTCCAACATTTGCCAATTTTGTGAGTAAGATATGGTCAACCCTGTCGAACGTTTTACTGAAGTGAAGATATATGACATCAGCATTCAAACCTGTTCCCAAGGCTTTAAATATATCTTCAATGTGGTGTAAGAGCTGTGTTAGACAGTCCCTGCCACAGTGAAAGCCATGCTGGTTAAGTCAGCTATCCTTGATCTTACCACCCTTTCAAACACTTTAATGATGTGGGAGGTGAGTGAGATTGGGCGATGGTTGACTGTGAGGGATCTGCTTCCCTGTTTGAAAACCGGGATTACAGAGTGGGACAGGAGCTGTTTCGGTATATAACCTGAGTCTAAAGAATTTCTCCAGAGGTTGGTCAGAGGGACTGCAAGTTGGTGTCTACATTCCTTCAGGAGACTTGAGGGGAATCTATCAGGGCCTACAGCAGAATAGTATTTGACTTCATTTATTGCTGCTATGATGGTTGAAGCAGTGAAGGTTATGTCCGAGATTTTATGTTGGGAATCAATTTCGTTCGCCTCCCTTACGTCGATATCAGTGGGGTCACTAAAGACAGAGCAATATTGTTTCTGCAGTATTTCTGCCATTTCTTTAGCATCGTGTTGGGGAATGCCGTTATCATCGGTCAATGGTCCTGTGGGTGAGACAGCGGTTCTATTCTTATTTGCATAAGAATAAAATACTTTTGGGTTGTGTTTGATGTTTTTGATTACCCACTGTTCCTCCGCAGCTCTTTGATTTTCAATGATGGTTTTCATGTCGGTCTGCAGATGAAGATTTTCCAACCCCAGCCTTTTCATTATTGTTGAATGTGGATGTTGTATGTGGGAGTATTTTAATTGGTTTTTTATTGAGTCTTTTGATGCACCTGATGAGTGCTTTTTTCTTTTTAGGGAGCCGGTTTCTGTATATATGTTTTTTTTTTATATTTATATGCGTATGTGTATATGTATGGGTATATGTATATATATATATATGAGTGTGCATTTTTTAGTCTATGTGTTAGTATATATGTATATATATGGATGTATGTATATATGTGTAAGTATTTATATATGCTTAAGTATATATATGTGTTTGTGTATATATATATGTATATATACATGTGAGTATATATATGTATATATTTTTATATATATGTATATGTGCGTATATGTGTATGTGTGTGTATAAATGTATATTTATATATTTGTGTGTGTGAGGAGTGTGTGAGTATGTATTTGTTTATACTATTCCTTCTTTATATATTTATAGGTGTGACTGTTAAATAGTGTGTATATATATATTTTTTTATATATATGAGTGTATTTGTAAATATGTATGTATATGTATGTTTATATATGTACTTATGTGTATGTGTATATATATGCATATATATGGGTATATGTATATATGTGAATGTGTGTACTTTAGTCTATATGTGATAGTAGGTATATATATGTGTGTATGTATATATATTTTGTATTTGTCTATATATATATGTGTGTTTCTGTGTATATATGTGTGTGTATGTTCTGTGTATATATGTATATACATGTGAGTATATATAAATGTATATATATTTGTTTTTCTTATTTATATGTATGTATGTATTTGTGTATGTATATATATATATGTATGTATATATATTTATGTGTGTGTGTGAGGGCGTGTGTGTGTGTGTGTGTGTGTGTGTGTGTGCGTATTTGTTTATACTATTCTTTCTTTATATATTTATAGTTGTGAGTTTAAGTTTGTGTTTATTTTTTTATATATATATATGAGTGTATGTGTGTATATGTGTGCATATGTATGCTTATGTATGTACTTATGTGTATGTATATGTATGGGTATATGTATATATGTGAGTGTGTTTGTTTTAGTCTATATGTGTTAGTATGTATGTATATATTTGTGTGTATGTATATATGTTTACATATGTATTATATATATATATATATATATATATATATATATATATATGTGTGTGTGTGTGTTTCTGTATATATTTGTGTGTGTATGTTGTGTGTATATATGTATATACATGTGAGTATATATATGTATGTTTGTGTTTATGAGTGTGTATTTGTTTATACTATTCCTTTATATATTTATGTGTAAGTGTTTAAGAGTGTGTATACTTTTTTAATATATATATATAAGAGTATATGTATGTATATGTATGTAAATGTATGCTTATGTATGTATTTATGTGTATATGTATATTTATGTATATGTATGGTTATATGTATATATGTGAGTGTGTGTGTTTTAGTCTATATGTGTTAGTATGTATGTATATATGTTTACTGCTATATTTATATGTGTATATGTATATATGTGTGTGTGTATATTGTGTGTGTATATATGTATATATATGTGAGTATATGTGTGTGTATAAATATTTATATATATGTATATGTGTATGTATATATATATATGTGTGTGTGTGAGGGTGTGTGTGAGTATGTATTTGTTTATACTATTCCTTCTTTATATTTTTATGTGTTAGTGTTCAAAGGTGTATATATTTATATATATGAGTGTATGAGTGTATATGTATATACATGTATGTTTATCTATGTACATGTGTATGTATATATATGTATATGTATGGGTACACGTATATATGTGAGTGTGTGTGTTTTAGTATATATGTGTTATTATGTATGTATATGTATATATGTGTGTTTATGTGTATATATGTGTGTATGTTGTGTGTATATATGTATATACTTGTGCGTATATGTATGTATGTATATTTGTATGTGTATGTATATATGTATATATGTGTGAGGGCGTGTGTTGGTATGCATTTGTTTATACTATTCCTTCTTTACTAATTGTAGTAGTTATACTTTATATTTATTGGTAGGTTAATATTTTAGTGAGTTTAAGGATTTATATTACAATGACACTACGATTTTTATAAGATTAATTTAATAATAGTATTTTAGATTATTTCATGCTTATTATTTAATTTACGTTTCTTAGTCTTATTATTTAAAATTTATTATTTATTAGAATTAAAAAAATTCATTAATATGTTTTATAAGATAGCTATATTTTTTTATTTTGTAAGTTATATAAAGTTTAAATCTTTCATTCATTATTTTAAGAATTATTCTTTCATTCATTATTTTAAGAATTATTCTTTCATTCATGTTTTCTTATTATATTCTCTATCTTCATGTAGTATTTTAGCGCGACCTCTTTCTAATAAACGCTATACATCTTAGTAACATCTAAATTTCAGTTTGAATTACGACAACATTTGGATAAGTATAACATTTAATTTGTTAAACAAATTTATACCATTGTTTGAAAATAATATGTATTCTTGTATTTTTATATTATTCAATTGATTTCTAAAGGTTATTTTTAATTGATACCTTATTTAATACTAAATTATTTAGAAGAGAGTATCATTTTAAGCTAAATATGACTTCGATTTGATTAGGGTTGAAATATTTTTGATTAATAGTGTTTAATATTTCATTCTATTATAAAAATGAGTTAAATAACTAACCTTTTTATTTCTTTGTTTATAGTATC
>NC_142932.1:73042120-73045168 GCF_046866305.1 Octopus bimaculoides | reverse complement strand
TAAATCACACAAAGTAAACGAAATTTTAAAATGTTTACATCAATGGAATTTTTTCGATGTGAACTTTCCAGTGCAGTAATTACACGCTCAACATATAATATAGAGAGTAAGAGTAAAAGAGGGGGAAAGAGAGAGAAAGAGAGAGAGAGAGGGAGAGAGAGAGAGAGAGAGAAAGAGAGATAAACCCTAACACTAACACCCTAGTGAAAATCGTGGTATATTTACCAAACATTGACGAACATGAGTTATATTGTAGTGAATGTTTTGTGAGAGAGAAGAGGAAGAGAGAGAGTGGGGGAGAAAGGAATAGAGATGGTAGCAATGAAGAGAGAGAAAGAGAGAACGGAAGACAGTTATAAAATAGCAATGCGTGCACGTGTTTATATAAGAAACACAGAAACTAAATCTTATATCTATAATGTTGAATTGTGTATGTGTTTATGTGTATGTTGTCACAGATCACGTATGTGTGGCCGTGTGTGTTTTTACGTTTCTATGTTATGAAAAATATGTTAGAGGTAGAGGAAGAAGAAGTAAGAGTGTAAAATGTAACCAAGTTAATCTATGACTTTGTATGTATCACTTTCTCTCTCTCACCCTCTCCCTCTTTTACTCTTACTCCCTATAACAACGCCGGTACAGGGAGAAGGGAAGGAATATAAATGTTGCTAGAAACGACAGCCAAATCTCCCTTAAATCACACAAAGTAAACGGAATTTTAAAAATCTAATTACTGCACTGGAAAGTTCAGATCGAGAAAATTCCATTGATGTAAACATTTTTACGAAAAAGTGGAAAATGTGGATTTCTATAAACTTTCAAAAAGGCTTCACACAAACACACAATTTCAGATTTATATATTAAGATTGAGCTCACACACTTCATTATTGAAAAAGTTTGCTCACAAACAAGTTGTTCCAAAAACTGATGCTATACCCGAGGCAAATTTTTTCAGTTTTGAAAACTCATCAGCTGGCAAACAGTGATAAAATTCAATGAGTTTTCCTTCTCTGTGCTTCTCTATCGACAAGGTATCAGCTTACAAGTCAATAAACTCCAGTTGTAGTTCAATTGGCATGTTATCAAGATTACAACCAAAGGGATTCTCAAACAAAAGAATTTCATTCTCAATTCTGTCAAGATCTGAAAATCTTTGAGAAAAATGCTTATTTAAGTCCTGAATAATTTTTTCTGAAACTCGAGGCTAACACGTTCTACATTTTCTGTGCAAAACTCTTGAAAATACTGAAAATGAGAGAAGTTTCCTCCTTCAAGTTGTGCTTCAAACAATGATAGCTTTCTTTGAAATGTTGTAATAATTCTGTCGAGATCACAGACAAGGTTATTCTTTCCTTGCAGTTTTAAATTCAATTCACTCACATGAAAAGTGACATCAACTAAAAATGACAACTTTGATAACCATGAAGGATTTGACAGCTGTGGTCAGCTCTATTCTTTTTGGTGAGAAAGAGATTTATTTCTCTTTGCAGCTTATAAAAACGAAACAGGACTTTACCGCAACTGAGCTATCTCACTTCTGTGTAGTAAGGCAAGTCACAGCAATTAGAATCTATTTCTTCAAGGAAAGCCTGTAACTGTTGGTGATTAAGCCCATGATTCTGAATAAAGTTCACCACAGTTGTAACCGGTTTTAGTACGCAAGAAGTATTTAAGTGTTTTCTACAGAGTACTTGCTAATGTATAATGCAGTGTACAAACAGAGCTTTCAGAAGTTGAAGCTCTTCCAACTTGGTCTGGATTCATCCTACTAAACCCTTCCTCACTCCTGCCTTGTTTTTTCCCTCCCTCGACTGTAACACACCGAAGCTGATTCCACTGAAGGTTATGTTTTGCAAAGTTTTCTGCACCTATATGAAAATATCTTCTCCAGTTGTTGCTCCATGTATACTGCGAACGGTTGTCATTTCTTCTATAATCTCAAAGTTGCAATTAAAAGCACAAATGAACACAAGAAGTTGTGACGTACTAGAGAGATCAGTAGACTCATCCACTGCAAGAAAATATCACAAAAATTTCTTAGCTTTCTCATGTGTCTGTAAATGTATATTCTCTCCAAGTTCTTCTATTCTCCGCACAACTGAATTTGCTGAAAGGCTGATACAGCCAAACATGTTAGCTTTTTCAGGAGACAAGTCATTTGCTGCTTCCATCATGCACTCTTTTATAAAGTTTCCATCAGTAAATGGTTTTTCTCACTCTGCCAACTTGCTCACTATTTTGTAACTTACATGTTGCGAAGACCTATTGGGGCAAGCGAAAGTGAAACTGTCAATGGCACCTGTGCCCAGCATTGCCTTCCTGGCACTTGTGCCAGACGGCACGTGTAAAGACATTCGAGCGAGATCGTTGCCAGTGCCGCCGAACTGGCTCCTGTGCAGGTGGCACGTAAAATACACCATTTTGAGCATGGCCGTTGCCAGTACTGCCTGACTGGCCTTCGTGCCGGTGGCACATAAAAGCAACCACTACACTCTCAGAGTGGTTGGCGTTAGGAAGGGCATCCAGCTGTAGAAACTCTGCCAAATCAGATTGGAGCCTGGTGTAGCCATCTGGTTTCACCAGTCCTCAGTCAAATCGTCCTACCCATGCTAGCATGGAAAGCGGACGTTAAACGATGATGATGATGATGATGATGAATAATAGATTCATTTTCAACAAACTTTTCCGTAAAGAAATTCCTTTAAAATTCCAAACTATGTTTCATAGATCCAAATTTCTCAGACTGCAACTTTCCAGAATATTTAGAATGCATTGAGAGATGTTTTGCTTCGTAGTGACGAGGAATATTGTGTGTGTCTCTGTCTCTCTCTTTACACACACAGCTGCTAGAATAAGAATAGGCTGGACGAAGTTCAGAGAGCTATTACCTCTGTTAGTAATGAAGTGACGATTATAGTTTTCCTTTTTGGTAACACATTACACACAGCTGTCTATATTAATTTATATATATGTATATATATATATATATATATATATATATATATATATATATATATAGATAGATAGATATATGTCTATTTATCTGTC